>NC_090191.1:300000-560000 GCF_024679245.1 Pseudorasbora parva
CACTTAACAAGTTGCTACCATTACGGTACGGATCCACTTTTGTGGCACGACTGAAGCATGGTGTTGCGACACTTCCCCTAATTTGAACGTTGATGGGTGTTCCTCATATTATAATTATTATAATAACTAGTATATTATAATTATATTGCTAGCATATTGTAATGTTACTAGCACGAATTAGCATGTCACGAACATCTTTTAACACATTGCTAGCATTAATTAGCACATTGTTAACATGTTTTAATGTGTTGTAAGCAGATTTCTATCATGTTGTTAACACAAATTAACATGTTTGCTTACATGTTTTATCGTGTTGTTAGCACAAATTAGCATGTTGACAGCATGTGATCAGGTTGGTAGCACAAATTAACATGTTGCTAGCATGTTGTAACATAAATGAACATGATTAATTCTCTTGCATATTGGCTTTACTGAAATTGAACATCTCGCTAGATATCTTCTGTGTTGGAGGATGTTTGCATGTGTTAGCAATGGATGCAGGATCATTTTCTCTTAATATGATAATCACTCTTCATGTCTGTTGATTTCCACAGTCCCTGATCCCGAGACCAGGAGCGACTTCCTCCAATGTAAGTCACTGAGAACACAAGCAGAAAAACTCATGAGTGTGTTCATGTTCTTCCTGGAGAAGAGGAAACATGACAGAAGAGTTTTAGAGTTGATCATGTGAATGATGATTAAACTGAGCTGAGACACTGCTGATATATTGAACATGAAGAGTTCAGATACAGTAAAAGATCAGATTCATAATTCCTGATGCTGATGTGTTTCTCTCCATCAGATTCACTTCAGCTCAATCCAGATCTGAACACAATGAATAAACAGATCCTTCTGTCTGAGAACAACAGAGTGATTGCTCACACTAACACAATTCAGTCGTATGCTGATCATCCAGACAGATTTAATTATTATAATCACGTGTTGTGTAGCGAGAGTGTGAGTGGACGCTCTTACTGGGAGGTTGAGTGCAGTGGAGATTATGTGTGGATACCAGCATCCTATAGGAGCATGTGCAGGAAGGGAAAGGGTTATGAGTGTGCGTTTGGATATAATGATCAGTCCTGGAGTTTGCTCTGCTCTTCCTCCAGTTACATATTCTGGCACAATAACATAGAGACTGTTCTCCCTGTAAAGCCCATCAGTCGTAAAGTAGGTGTGTATGTGGATCCCAGTGCAGGAACTCTGTCCTTCTACAGCGTCTCTCACACAATGAGCCTCATCCACAGAGTCCAGACCACATTCATTCAGCCACTCTATCCTGGGTTTGGAGTTTATTATGGATCATCAGTGAAACTGTGTTGGTGAATCAGGATAGACTAATGAGAGATTCAACCCATAATGCGTTGAGCTCATGATAAATCAGTAACAGTTAATGTCGCCTTTGGCTTGGCTTGTTCAGTTGGGGACACTAAAAATATGATTAAAGTTATTCAACTAATTATACAAGTAAAATGTATGAATTAGGTCTTATTTATTTTCTATAAACTATAATACTGATCTGCCAACATTGTCGCTATATGATAAATTAAAATAAGCTGATAACATCACTGTTTACTCCAGAACGACTGTACAGCCAAATCTAATTTATCCTGTTTGACACTGTGAAGCTGCTCTGACACAATCATGATTGTAAAAGCGCTATATAAATAAAGTTGATTGATTGATTGATTGATTGACAATAGAGTCTCTTCATTATATTAATATGACAGCTGAACTTCTGTCACTGGAATAACGTGTGTGTGTGTGTGTGATAAATCCTCATATAGACAGTCAGATCAGTGTGTGACAGTCTGTGTCTGTGCTTTTTAGTTTCATCAATGGTTTATAATTCATGAGTGTGTGATTGTGATGTGTTAATCATATTGTCCAGGTTTGTTTAGGGGCTCAAGAACATTATTGTGTTTGTGTGTGTTGATGATGATCAGGTTCATTTAGTTTGATCAATGGTTTATAATTCATGAGTGTGTGATTGTGATGTGTTAATCATATTGTCCAGGTTTGTTTAGGGGCTCAAGAACATTATTGTGTTTGTGTGTGTTGATGATGATCAGGTTAATTTAGTATAATTCATGTGTGTGTAATTGTGATGTGTTAAGCATATTGTAATCCAGGTGTGTTTAGGGGTTTAAGAACATTATTGTGTGTGTTGATGATGATGATTAGCTTCATTTAGTTTGGTCAATGGTTTATAATTCATGTGTGTGCGTAATTGTGATGTGTTAAGCAAATTGTAATCCAGGATTTGTTAAGGGGTTCACAAATTGTTGTATTTGTGCCGTTTTATCTATGATTATTTTTCTGCTCTAAACGCGTCTCTGGGCGTCAGAGACTGTAAGTCTTACAAAAAGCTTAAGATAAAAACATAAAATCCTTCTCCTCGACTGTTTGATCAAAGTTACTGGAAACACAAGATATGCAGAAACGGTGTGTGTGTGATGAGCCTTTAATGATTGTGGTGTTCTAGGTCATTAAAGCAACAATTGTTCAACAACTTATATGTAAAGCCTGGTATTTTTGGATGAAGATACAATTAACATAATAATAAACAGACGGGTGACTTTTCCATTTGCTGATATGACATGGTTAGATTCATTTGGAAATATCATATATTGAGTTTCAGCTTACAGATAATCACCATATTTATAATGAACATCATATTTAACAGAAATGTGATATTAAGTCTTAAAGGGTTACTTCAGCGATTAGCATATGGCTTTGTATCAGGAGAAACCCTGGAGTATATTCAAATGATTGTGCTTTCCCCCCTCATATCCCCCTGAGACGAGAGATTTATGCATTTTATTTCTGAAAAATTCCTCCTATGATGCAAATTGACGATATTTGCATCATAGGAGGAATGTTTGGAATAAGGCTAAAGACTACAGCCAGCAGAGGGAGCCATTTCTGCATGTTTTGAACTCGCGCATGGGGGATGGGAGATTACACTCAGCTCACAGGGAGAGGTCAGCAGGCAGCTGCAGGCACTCATTTAAACGTAGCTATGGTGAGCAATGTAAGTGTTTTAACTTCTCAAATTAATTTCTATGAAAGTTAAGCTTGCAAAGGCATGAACTGAAAAGCGCCAGACTGAACTCACGTTGTGAATGTATGCCGCGAGTGTGATCGCGATTACCTCAGCTCTCATCACGAGCTCATTTCTCTCACTCCTGCAGTTAGTGCTCAGTGCTGTGATACTCATGTGGTGACTCACTCATTATATTGAACACACACGTTCAGGTTTTAATTGTAGTGTCTTCTCCAGCTCAGTCACATTAATCCAGTAGCGGTGGCTGTGGGAATGGCCTCACAGGGCAGCGAAGCATTCAGTGAATTGGAGTCTTTCATCCCCATGAGACAAAAATACATTTTCTGTCTTTTCTCAGTCTAGAGGGCACCAAATTCAAAAATAATTTCACATTTCTACTGCATTGATGACCCAGTTTAAATACAGATTCATCTTCCCAGCGCTGAAGTACCCCTTTAATAACACACACCTGTTGGAGATGAGGATGAAGTGTTATGAAGTATGAATTCCTTCAAATCACAGAACTGAAGGTCTTTATTTTAACACTTTGAGCAAATCAACCTGCCAATTTCAGTATAGTGGTTAATAGTCTGAAGTTCATTTTAAACAGTTATTGGAGAAATGGTCAAATGAAGCATTAAAGCTTCATAACCTGTCTCTTACAGAAATGTGCCATGGTAATTTACCCCTAAATACTATAGTAAATTGTTTCTACAATAAAACTTTGGTTATGAACATTAACCACTACCATCTGTCATCAATAAGAAAAGATTCTGAACATTATTATTCTTATGCTATTTGATATGTATAGTTTTACACTATAACACAAACTAAGGCTTTTTGGCAGAAACTAGTTCCCACTGTAATTGCTATTTCCTCGTTTAATAATGCATCAAAAAATAAACAGATAGAAAAGACAGAACAGACAGAACCTCTATGGGAATGAAAGTACACTAAAATCTAAATGTAAAGTTTCACAACATAAAACAATGGGAAAACAGAAGATATATTAACCGCTCAGAGTAGACCACGAACCCTGGTCTCCAGAGACTGGTGTACTAACAAGGACTAAACACCACAGATGTTAATATTAGACTGGCTTACAATATTACACACACACACAGAGGAAAACAGAAGATATAATAACCGCTCTGAGCGGGTCTCGAACCCTGGTCTCCAGAGACTGGAGCGCTAACAAGAACTAAACACCACAGCCATTAATATTATACTGGCTTACAATATTACACACACACAGAGGAAAACAGAAGATATAATAACCGCTCTGAGCGGGTCTCGAACCCTGGTCTCCAGAGACTGGAGCGCTAACAAGAACTAAACACCACAGCCGTTAATATTAGACTGGCTTACAATATTACACACACACAGAGGAAAACAGAAGATATAATAACCGCTCTGAGCGGGTCTCGAACCCTGGTCTCCAGAGACTGGAGCGCTAACAAGAACTAAACACCACAGCCGTTAATATTAGACTGGCTTACAATATTACACACACACAGAGGAAAACAGAAGATATAATAACCGCTCTGAGCTGGCCTCGAACCCTGGTCTCCAGAGACTGGAGCGCTAACAAGAACTAAACACCACAGCCGTTAATATTAGACAGGCTTACAATATTACACACACACACAGAGGAAAACAGAAGATATAATAACCGCTCTGAGCGGGTCTCGAACCCTGGTCTCCAGAGACTGGAGCGCTAACAAGAACTAAACACCACAGCCGTTAATATTAGACTGGCTTACAATATTACACACACACAGAGGAAAACAGAAGATATAATAACCGCTCTGAGCGGGTCTCGAACCCGGGTCTCCAGAGACTGGAGCACTAACAAGAACTAAACACCACAGCCGTTAATATTAGACTGGCTTACAATATTACACACACAGAGGAAAACAGAAGATATAATAACCGCTCTGAGCGGGTCTCGAACCCGGGTCTCCAGAGACTGGAGCGCTAACAAGAACTAAACACCACAGTCGTTAATATTATACTGGCTTACAATATTACACACACACACAGAGGAAAACAGAAGATATAATAACCGCTCTGAGCGGGCCTCGAACCCTGGTCTCCAGAGACTGGAGCGCTAACAAGAACTAAACACCACAGCCGTTAATATTAGACTGGCTTACAATATTACACACACAGAGGAAAACAGAAGATATAATAACCGCTCTGAGCGGGTCTCGAACCCTGGTCTCCAGAGACTGGAGCGCTAACAAGAACTAAACACCACAGCCGTTAATATTAGACTGGCTTACAATATTACACACACACAGAGGAAAACAGAAGATATAATAACCGCTCTGAGCGGGTCTCGAACCCGGGTCTCCAGAGACTGGAGCACTAACAAGAACTAAACACCACAGCCGTTAATATTAGACTGGCTTACAATATTACACACACAGAGGAAAACAGAAGATATAATAACCGCTCTGAGCGGGTCTCGAACCCGGGTCTCCAGAGACTGGAGCGCTAACAAGAACTAAACACCACAGCCGTTAATATTATACTGGCTTACAATATTACACACACACACAGAGGAAAACAGAAGATATAATAACCGCTCTGAGCGGGCCTCGAACCCTGGTCTCCAGAGACTGGAGCGCTAACAAGAACTAAACACCACAGCCGTTAATATTAGACTGGCTTACAATATTACACACACAGAGGAAAACAGAAGATATAATAACCGCTCTGAGCGGGTCTCGAACCCTGGTCTCCAGAGACTGGAGCGCTAACAAGAACTAAACACCACAGCCGTTAATATTAGACTGGCTTACAATATTACACACACACAGAGGAAAACAGAAGATATAATAACCGCTCTGAGCGGGTCTCGAACCCTGGTCTCCAGAGACTGGAGCGCTAACAAGAACTAAACACCACAGCCGTTAATATTAGACTGGCTTACAATATTACACACACACAGAGGAAAACAGAAGATATAATAACCGCTCTGAGCGGGTCTCGAACCCGGGTCTCCAGAGACTGGAGCACTAACAAGAACTAAACACCACAGCCGTTAATATTAGACTGGCTTACAATATTACACACACAGAGGAAAACAGAAGATATAATAACCGCTCTGAGCGGGTCTCGAACCCGGGTCTCCAGAGACTGGAGCGCTAACAAGAACTAAACACCACAGCCGTTAATATTATACTGGCTTACAATATTACACACACACACAGAGGAAAACAGAAGATATAATAACCGCTCTGAGCGGGCCTCGAACCCTGGTCTCCAGAGACTGGAGCGCTAACAAGAACTAAACACCACAGCCGTTAATATTAGACTGGCTTACAATATTACACACACAGAGGAAAACAGAAGATATAATAACCGCTCTGAGCGGGTCTCGAACCCTGGTCTCCAGAGACTGGAGCGCTAACAAGAACTAAACACCACAGCCGTTAATATTAGACTGGCTTACAATATTACACACACACAGAGGAAAACAGAAGATATAATAACCGCTCTGAGCGGGTCTCGAACCCTGGTCTCCAGAGACTGGAGCGCTAACAAGAACTAAACACCACAGCCGTTAATATTAGACTGGCTTACAATATTATACATACATACAGAGGAAAACGTCTCGGTTACGTATGTAAGCCTCATTCCCTGAAGGAAAGAACGGAGACGTACATTGTACCGACGAATTGGGATCACTTCTAGGAGCCCTTATCAGCTTCGAAATATAGAAAACGGGCCAATGAACACCTGCTGCATGGGTATAAAGCGGAAGCGATCGCAACGCACTGTTGTTTTTCACAGAGGAGCCGAACCCGTGGCTCGAACTGCAGTGATGGTGCAGCAACTGTGGCAACAGGACGTGTGGCGACAGGACGTGTGGCGACAGGACGTATGTCTCCGTTCCCTCCTTCATGGAACGAGGGTTACATACGTAATCGAGACGTTCCCTTTCAGTCAGTCACTACAACGTACATTGTATCGACGAATTGGGATCCCTATGGAAAACGCCACAGTTACTACCACTTCCAGCGCCCTGCGGGAGTCCCTCAGACCCCGTCTGAACGGGTGGGGAAATTCCTGCAGGGAGAGTCACACTGTCATCCCACAAGACCCAATCAGTGGACTATTGGATAATGCTGGGAAAGCGTGCCCCTGGAGGCCGCTGCGGAAGCTACACTCCCCCAAAAGGGGATAACATGGAAATTACACGTATGGGCTGGCCGTGTAGAAGGGAGTGGCGCAACAAGCCGAGACTAGAACGGGCACTCCGGTGCTACCGACTATGAGAAGTGAGTACACGGGAAGATACCGGTTCTACACGTAGGCTATAAAATCTAGTGAACGTGTTGGGTGTCGCCCAGCCCGCAGCTCTACAAATATCTGTCAGCGAGGCGCCACGAGCCAGCACCCAGGAAGAGGCTACACCCCTGGTGGAGTGGGCTCTAATCCCGAGCGGGCAGGGCACGTCTTGGGATTCATACGCCAAGACGATGGCATCCACTATCCAGTGGGCCATCCTCTGCTTGGGGACAGCCTTTCCCTTCTGCTGTCCTCTGTAACAGACGAAGAGCTGCTCTGAGGTCCCAAAGCTTTGCATTCTGTCCACATAAGTCCGAAGAGCTCGGACAGGACAGAGAAAAGCCAGGGCTGGGTCTGCCTCCTCCGAAGGCAGCGCTTGCAGGCTCACCACTGGTCCCGAAAGGGAGTGGTAGGAACCTTGGGCGCTTATCCGAGGCATGATAGGCACGATTCGTCAACCGAAAATGTCTGCCGGTCCCCTACCCTCTTGATACCCCTTTTCGCTTTAAATCGAGTGACACCTGCACGCTCTGCTGGCGTACTATCGTTCTGCTATACTAGAGAGGAGCTGCTTTCCTTGAGGCCTGCCAGGGCGGCGCTATCCGCAGACATACCTGAAGATGTCAGGAGGAAGCGTGTTCATCCGACGAGACCCCGAAAAAGAGGAAAGAGAGGAGGAACCCGTCTCCGAAACCGGGGCGACAAACCACCGCTGCCGTCCATGATTTTGAGCAATGTGCGGTCTTTAAGGAACAAAGTAGAGGAGCTACGTATAAACTCAAGGATGTGCCATGAGTATCGGGACTCGTGTTTGATGGTCTTTACAGAGACTTGGCTTCATGGTCCCTAGCTCAATGGTTGAACTTGAAGGGTTTTCCTTTGTTCGAGCAGACAGGGATGAAAACTCGGGAAAGACGAGAGGCGGTGGCGTTTGTGCCTACATAAAAGACAGATGGTGCAGCCAATATACGGTGAGAGAAACAATGTGCAGTTCTGATGTGGAATTATTGTGCTTATCACTGAGGCCTTTTTATCTTCCGTGAGAATTTGGAAACATTGTTATCTGCGCAGTGTATGTTCCACCGAGTGGGAACGCCGTTAAGGCGGCCAGCTGCATATCTGTCTGTGTTAATAAGCAATTAAAGCGTACTCCAGGAGCGCCGATTTTTATTCTTGGAGATTTTAATCAATGCAGACTGGAACTTTCACTTCCAGGCTATGAACAGTATATAAAGTGTATTACTCGAGGTAACAAAACTTTAGACAAATGCTACGGGAATGTGAAGGACTCATATGTTGCAAAAGCTAAACCCCCCTTATCGAACTGTGATCATAACACGATTCACTTGATGCCAACTTATAAGACCGTTTTAAAAAGGATTAAACCTCAGACAAGGACAGTTTTTGTTTGGTCTGATGACAGCATTGAAACTTTAAAAGGCTGTTTTGCTTCGACGGACTGGGAACTCTTTCATGAAATGGACATTGAGGTTGCCACAGAAACCATGACAGATTATATTAATTTTTTTGTAGACTCAGTTGTAGAAAAGAAGAATGTAACTGTATTTCCTAATAACAAAAGTTACATAACAAAAGAAGTTAAAACGTGCTTAAACAGGAAGAAATGGGCTTTTATTAACCAAGACAAAATTGAATTAAAATTAGTCCAAAAGGAATTAAATTTGTTATTGAAAGGGGCAAGGAAAAAGTATAGAGATACTATAGAACACAATTTTAATTCAGGGGACTCTGGAAAACTGTGGGATGCTATGAAGGTTGTAACCACTATGGCACACCCTAGGAAAAAGCTTATTCCTAAAAAAAGAAAGAAAATGTATTTAAAATAAAATAGCCATAATTATTAGATATCAGCCACGTCTGAAAGGTAAAGGGGGAGGTGTTGCTGTAATTTATAATAATATTTTCAGTATTACTCAGAAGTCTAGTTTCAAATATAATTCCTTTGAAGTTTTGGTGCTTTATGTAACGTTGTGTAGTGTAAATGATAAATCCCGTCTGACATTTGTGTTGGCTACTGTATACAGGCCACCAGGGCACAATACAGACTTTATCAGAGAATTTGCTGGTTTTGTATCGGAGTTAGTATTAGCTGTAGATAAAGTACTAATTGTTGGGGATTTTAATATCCACGTAGACAATGAAAAAGACGCATTGGGATTGGCATTTAGAGACATTCTAAACTCTATTGGAGTTAGACAACACGTATCGGGACCCACTCATCGCCTTAATCATACTTTAGATCTAATAATGTCACATGGAATAAATGTTGATACTGTTAAAATTCTGCAGCAGAGCGATGACATCTCAGATCATTACCTAATATCATGTATACTTAATTTAGCTAAGGCTGCAAAGCCATCCCCTCGCTTCAAATATGGCAGGACGATAACCGCTGCGACTAAAGATTGCTTTGTCCATAATCTTCCTCATCAGTTCCATCTCCTCAGCATTACAGATAGCCAAGAGGAACTTGATGCTGTAACAGAAACTATTGACTCTCTCTTTACTAGCACTTTAGACATAGTTGCTCCCCGGCGCTTAAAGAAGATTAAAGCAAATAATCCAACGCCGTGGTACAACGAGCACACTCGGGCCCTTAAAACAGCAGCCAGAAAAATGGAGCGCAGCTGGAAGAAAACAAAACTGGAGGTTTTTCGCAATTTGTGGAAAGAGAGCATGATTGCATATAGAAAGGCCATAAAAACTGCTAGATCTGCTTATTTCTCAACTCTTTTAGAAGAAAACAAACACAACCCTAAGTATTTATTCGATACAGTGGCTAAATTATCAAAAAATAGCTTCAGCTTCTGACGTTTGTAAACAACACAGCAGTAATGACTTTATGAACTTTGCGTTTCTTTCTTGAATGTTAGACCTACCTGAAAAAATAAAGCAGTCTATTTCATTTATATATTTTATTCTATTTTATTTATTTGTGCTATATTTTGTAATATGTTTATTTGTTCTTATTTAATCACTGTTTAGTCGTCTTTTTAAATTCAATTTACCATTCGAAATCAAGCTTCCTTGTGCTGTGTGTAAGCTATTGCAACACAATTACTCCGTTGTAAAAAATACATTGAGTTAGCAAATATTTGTGAGAGAATTTTAATAGTAATTGATCAATGTTTATATAGGAGAAAAAGCTTAAAAGCTTTATCATATGAAGTGATCTCTTCAGAAGAACTTTTTGATTGCCTAGTCTTTCAAAAGACAGACAAAAAAAATATATATATAAAAAATATCTAATTGACAGTATATGCAGCGTTTTTCCCCCGTGGTATTGAAAATAGCATTGAATATCGATGTGACATGTTTTGACTCCACACCTCAAAGAATCGGAATTCGAGAATCGTCCTAGTCATGTGCAAGTATAAGTCCGCAGGGGGGAGTGTGGCAGGTGTGCATTAAGCCATAACACTTGCCATGACCATTTTTGGGCTTATTTTAGGCTTTTAGTCTGGGCTAATTTTTGGGCTTTTAGTCTGCATGAGATATCACAGTGGTAGGTCGCGTATCATTTATTTCTTTCCTAACTTTAATTTAATTTGTATCTTTCTCAGCATTGTGCATTGCTGTTGCGCGCTGTTCTAATTGCTGCACGAGTCCTCATATATGTTTCTGTCACAGATCAATAAACAAGGACTTGTTGGAACACATCAAAGAGTTTGATAGTGTATTACATCTGTGACTATCCTCGGATGTGTTGTTGTTGTTGTTGTTGTTGTTTTTTTTCTCTCTCCCCGTTGTTTTCCGCTGTCTCGTGGGAGAGAGCTAGAGACTGATCCGTGTAATTTTAGTCCTGAGCAGTGTTGTAAAACTGTGCACAGTTGTGAAATTGTGTTGGTGAATTACTGTTGAGTGAGCCATTGGTGTTGTTCTTTCTTTTAAGTTACTCCCTGTCCTTGTTATCACTTGTTTTTGGTTACTTTAGTGGCGTGTGTGCCACGGTTATATTAGTTGTTTGTCATTTATCAACCGTAGGGGCTAGGTGCCTTTTATTTTTAAAATACCCTTTTCTCCTGTTTATGTTTAGTTAGGGAGATAGCAAAGACATCGTGTGACCTATTTTTCTTTTGACAGGGAATTTAGTTTCTCCTGGTATAATTTAGTTGACTTTTTGTTTGTTATTTTGGCCTGGCCTAGCCCCGAAGTTATTCCTGAGTTTTGATTTACTTTTCCTTGTTGACTTGTGGCAACACTCATCCTTTTGTCCTTTTAAATGTCCTCTGTTTTGGTTCTGTTTTTCATTTTCACCCCTAGACTGGGGGTCGTAACAAGTGATTTCAGCAAACCATAACCCAATGCAGATAACACATCATTACATAGGCACAAACAAACAGTAATTCCTCATGCTTTTAATCATTTTACATGGGTTAGTGAATGATTTGAAGCATGAGTAATTACTCTACTGCCAGAGTAATGAAGATTACAAGTATCTTTATCTCCAAGCTGCATATGAAATTACTCTTCCTCCTTAAAATATTGCATATGTCATTCCAATCAATAAACAAAATATCCTGTCATTAATAATGTACTGTACCACAAACATGTGTCTTGACCTCTGATAAGGCTGAACCATGTTCTTTTCCATTTAGTTCACAGGAATGTTTTTTAAGTTTTTTTCCAAGTATGTGACCTGGAGGGACCCTTTGAGATACAGTATGTCTTCTACCAAGAGTTGTGGACATGATGGGCAGCAAAAGAAAAACAAAGCACTGATTTCTAGAAAACAATCTGAAATGTTACAAGCGTAGGCCTTGCCAGGCTGTCAATTTATGAATAAAATGTGGGCTTTTGAAATCAGTTTGCACAGATCAGAGCAGACATAAAGGCAATATGTTTAAAAACTGCAATGATGTGTGTCTGTTGGAAAGAAGTAAAGGTATAGTACCTGTAATAGCAATGTGTAGCCGCTAGAGGCCTGTATATCTCTGAATAAACATGAGCCGGGCTCTTGGCTGCAGTCGTTCTCTTCTTCAGATGGGGCTTGGTCATCATTCATGGAGCTATAGATGGAGACTCTCGCCTGATAATAACGCTCTCGAACTGTAATACAAAAATAAAATAATAATATGTAATAATAATAATATGTTTATTTTTTATAGCATCTTTCAGGAACCCACGGTCGCTTTACAATGTAGTACAAGAGTGTAATCAATTATATTCAAAAGACAGTCAGCCTTTTCATTATAACGAATACACAAACAGGTGTACAACAAACAACTCCAGATAGACAACAACAACAAAGAATTAATACAATCAAAAAGAACAATTAACAGCAACTAGTCATGTAGCATAACATGAACAGGTGTAAGATCACTTTAAAGGCAGAAGCGGTACGAGAAAGATAATTATTTACTGCCCAGAGAAAACAGGTGAGTTTTAAGTTGGGATTTAAACATCTGTAGAGTCGGTGCGTTATGGATAAGCTAGGGCAGCTTATTCCATAATTTAGGGCCAATAACACTAAAAGCACTTCCTCCCATAGTAGAGCATTTAAACTTGGGGACAACAAGCAGATTTTCATTGCTGGATCTGAGGGTCCGGGCAGGAACATATTGGTGAACTAACTAACTCAGCAAGATGTTGTGGTGCAGTGTGATATCTTTTGGTAACTCCTAGTAAGCTGTTTAGGCTTAAGACTTAGGAAAATAAAGATATGATAAAGACACGACACACCACAAGTTGTTCACTGTGTAACTGTTTTCTAATTCTCTCATTTTTAATTTCACAACCAGGATACAAGTGTACAGGGCTCCACCTAGTGGTAACTACCAGCATACATCACATCTCCCTTTTTTTCTTCTTTTGAACACCATTTACCCCAACAGTAACCTTGCAACCAAATCTAATTGCAAATTAGAAAGTCAGTATTTTAACTTAAATCTAATACACAAGAACAAATTTACAGTTGAACAGAACTCCGTCTCTACTTTACTTTAGTTAACAACTAGTCTATTTTAGCAAGCATACCGCTTTGGAGGTCTAACCACTCTGCCAGAACGTGTCACTTTCACAGTTTCTTCCGTAACACCTTCAGGCCTTGAAGACGTATTTTCAGGCGTTGGTAGAGGTCGCCTGTTTTGTAACCTCCACATCAGGAATACAGTCAGTTATAACTGGATTGAATGAGTCCTGAATGTGTGAATTCTGGAAACTCGACTCTTTAGTCTTGAGCAGGTGTTTTTGATTTCTTCTGTAGATTTCTCCACCCTGTGTTTGAACAAGGTATCACCTCGGCTTGTCAAGACTTTTTACCACTACCGCTGGCTGCCAACGATTCTCAGCTCTCAGTCTCACTCTCAGAGTAGGTAGGTTTCTTGCCCCACGATCAAAGTAGAACTTTTGCTTCAACTGCCTGTCCTTTAGGCTTTGCTGAACATCCTTGTGCAGTTGCGGCTGTAGCAGCTTAATTGCTATTGGCAATCTCGTTTTCAATCTACGTCCCATAAGAAGCTGTGCAGGAGACAACTTCACTCCTCCTAGCGGTGTATTCCTGTATTTAAAGAAGAGCAATGTAAGGATCCCCTTTACTATTCTTTGCATCTTCTTGAGTAGGTTTTTGATGGTTTGTACAGCTCTTTCACTTTGACCATTGGACTGAGAATATCTTGGACTTGAAGTTGAGTGTTTGAACTCCCAGTCATCTTTGAAGTTTCTGAATTGAGCAATCACAAACTGCGGTCCATTATCTGAAACAACTTCATCTGGAATCCCATGTCTTGCAAATATTGATTTCAGTGCAGTTATTACATGCTGGCTTGTTGTCTGTGTCATCTTTGCAATTTCTGGAAATTTTAAGAAGTAGTCCACACACAACAGGTAATCTGCTTCGTTGAAGTGAAAGAGGTCAACTCCTACCTTTGCCCATGCTCTGTCCGGTAAGTCATGACTGACAAGAGGTTCCTTGGTATTGTTCCTCTTGAAAGTATTGCACACCGCACACTTTGACACCACCTCTTCAACTTGTTTTCCGATGCCGAGTCAAAACAATACATCTCTTGCTCTCTCTTTGCACTTAACAACTCCCAAATGAGCTTCATTAATCCTTTGCAGCATTTCTGCTTGTAGACTTTGTGGAACTACAAGTCTTGTGTTTTTGAACAGTAGTCCTTCTGAGAGGGTCAGTTCTTCTCTGAATGTCCAGTACTTTCTTATTTCAGATGGCACGTATCTGATTTGTTTAGGCCATCCTGTCTTGACTGCTGCCATCACCATCTGCAGTTCTCTGTCTGCTTCTGTAGCTTTCTTGACAGCTTCAAGTTTCTCTTCTGAAATCGGTAGACACTCTGATAACTGATGTACTTCCAAGTCACTGTCCAGTAGTTGTTCTGTTTTTTCCTCCAGGTAGGCTCTGCTAAGCGTATCTGCTATTTTCAACTCCTTTCCTGGTTTGTAGGTTACATGCAAATCATATGGTTGAATTTCCAACAACATCCTCTGTAGTCGTGTTGGTGCTTTTTCTAGAGGCTTTTTGAACACTGTCTCTAGTGGCTTGTGATCTGACTGCACTCTTACTGGTTTGCCGTATAGGTACTGGCTGAATTTTTCACAACCATACACGATAGCTAAAAGCTCTTTTTCAATCTGAGCATACCTTTTCTGGCAGTCAGTAAGGGATCTTGAACCATATGCTACAGGATGTCCATCCTGCAAGATGACAGCACCTAAACCCTCTGAGCTTGCATCAACAGAAAGAGTCACGTCCTTGTTGACATCAAAGAATCTGAGAACTGGTGCATTGCTCATTTGTGACTTCAGCAACTTAAAACTCTTTTGCTGTAAAGTTTCCCAGTGCCACGCCACACTACTTTCCAGGAGTTTCCTTAGCGGTGCACTAATCTCAGACAGGTTTGGGACGAACTTCGCAAGATATTGAACCATGCCAAGAAATCTCATCAACGTGGCTTTGTCTTGTGGCTTTGGCATCTTCACTATTGCTTTGATTTTGTCCTGGTCTGGCTTCAAACCTTCTCCACTCAGTACATGTCCTATGTACTTTATTTCTGCCATTCTGATCTTGCATTTTTCATGATTTAATTTCAGGTTTATGGTCCTGATTCTCTCTAGAAGCTGCCTGAGCCTTACGTCATGCTGTTCTACATTTTCTCCCCACACAAGTATGTCATCCATGATATTAACGACTCCATCCAGATCCTCTAGCCTTTGAGCTATGCACTTCTGGAAGACTTCTGGGGCTGACGATACACCAAAAGGTAGCCTCTTGAAACAGTATCTGCCAAAAGGTGTATTGAATGTACAAAGCTTGGAACTTTCTTCATCCAATTGAATTTGCCAAAATCCATGGTTAGCATCTAATATCGAAAAACTTTTGCATTTGGCATTTCACTCACACCACTTCTTCAACTGTCTTGAGTGAAAAGTGTTCTGTTTATATGGCTTTGTTCAAATCTTTGGGGTCAATGCAGATTCAAAGTTTGTTCGGCTTCACAACAGTCACCATACTATTGACCCTGTTGGTTCTGTCTGTTTCTCAATCACTCCAAGACTTTCCATCCTCTTTAGCTCACTTTTTATTTTGTCTTTTAGTGCTATTGGCACTTTTCTGGGTGGATGTATCACCGGAGACACTTTTGGATCAATCTTGATGTGATGCAATCCAGGTATGCACCCTAAACCATTGAACACATCGTCAAATTCCTTCATTATGTCGGTGTTTTCTTCACAGTCAACTTTATAGATTCTTTTTACCAGACCTAACTCAGTGCATGCTGACCTTTCCAGGATCGCAGATGAGTCTTTCTCTATAATCTGGAATTCAATCTCAGCTTCTTTCTCTTTGAATTGGCACAAGAGCTTTACCTTGCCCTTTGGCTCCATCTTGTGGCCAGAGTACAACACCAACACAGAGTTTGACTTGCACATTGTCACAGATTTTCCTGCTACTGCTTGGAAGTCTTTATATGAAATCACGTTGCACTCGGCTCCAGTATCCAGTTTAAAAGAAAGTGCTCTTTTGTTTACTCTTGGTGTTTCTGTCCACTTTTCTTTTTCCAAAACTGTGGCATCAGTTTCTTTGTTAACCTGTGTCTCGGCTTTCTTTCTAGTCTGTTTCTCTTTAAGGGCACCTACAAACAGCTCTGTGTGATCCTCTTGTTCAATTTCATGAACTTTTCTCTTGGTGAACCTTTTGTCTTTTTGTTTTTGTGTTTTGCACATCTTTCCGAAGTGATTTTTTCTGTGACACACTTCACATGTTTGTCCATATGCAGGACACTTCCTTGGTTCATGCGTATACCCACATCTGGTACATTCCTCTTCTTTCTTTGACCATGTTTTTAGAGCAGAACTATACTCAGGTGACTTCTTAGTTAGCTTGAACTTGCTAATTTTGTTCACCGTCACTTCGGTTTCCTTGTGGAGTGCTTTAATTTGGCTTTTTGTGACTTCACTTGCTCTGCAGATATCCACAGCTTTGTTCAGATCAAGATCCGGTTCTCTCAAGAGTCGTGCTCTGATTTGATCGTTATTAACGCCACACACTATGCGGTCTCGGATCAGTGATTCAGTTAACTGTGCAAAGTCACAATCTTTAGCTTTGTTTTTTAACTCAGTCACGTACGCATCAATCAGTTCAGTTGGTCCCTGAGCTCGAGTGAAAAACATGTGTCTTAGATAAGTTAAGTTTTTCCGTGGTTCACAGTAACGCTTGAATTTTCCTTTCAGTTCTTCAAAATCCATGGTATTAAATCCCTTTATTGCTTCATCCCCGGCAATGTGAAGAAAAGTAGCACATTTTATCTTGCCTGATTTCGCGGATGTTCCACTTGCAACAAGATACAGCTCAAACTTCTGTATCCAGGTTCGCCAGTTCTCTCCAGTATTTCCTTTGAAACTGAGTTCGTTTGGAGGTTTTAGCTGATCCATTGTGAACTTCTGACACCATGTGATATCTTTTGGTAACTCCTAGTAAGCTGTTTAGGCTTAACACTTAGGAAAATAAAGATATGATAAAGACACGACACACCACGAGTTGTTCACTGTGTAACTGTTTTCTTATTCTCTCATTTTTAATGTCACAACCAGGATACAAGTGTACAGGGCTCCACCTAGTGGTAACTACCGGCATACATCACATGCAGAGCCATGACTGGCTTTGTAGACTAAAGCCAACAGTTTAAACTGGATGATGGGAGTGATGTGGACAGTTTTTTTTATTAAATGTTAGGGTTCAGGCAGATGTGTAGCCTTAGTTCGGTAAGCCGCTGTATAGGGCATTACAGTAGTCTAATCTCGAGGTTATGAAAGCGTTTATGAAGCGAGGTTATGAAAACAGTTTCAACATCGTTAAAGTTAAGGGATCGGCGGATACGTACAATATTTCGTGAGTGGAAAAAGCATGACTTAACTGTCAGATTTTGATTTTAACGGTATCAACATTTATTCCATGTGACATTATTGACCAATTATTTTTGAAGGTGTAATCTGAACACAATCAATATCAATGAAAATGTCATTGTGTGGCAGATTTTGTGATTTAGGGCCAATCAACAGGATTTTATCAGTATCTAGTTGTAGGAAGTTATCAGTCATCCAGGTTTTAAGTTCCTGAAGGCAGGAGTTAACAGAAGCGGAAGGATAAGATGAGTTGGGTTTAAAGGTCCCATTCTTCGCGATCCCATCTTTCAAACTTTAGTTAGTGTGTAATGTTGCTGTTAGAGCAGAAATAATACCTGTAAAATTATAAAGCTCAAAGTTCAATGCCAAGCGAGATATTTTATTTAACAGAAGTTCCCTTTCAAAGCCTACAGCGAACGGCCGGTTTGGACTACACCGCTGCACTTCCTGCTTTAATGACGCAACCAGGGGCGTAGCACCAAATTTTGGGCCCTGGGTACAAACCATCTTGCTGGGCCCCCGTACCATGTATGTGTATGTATAGAAAACTGACTTCTAAGGCCCCCCCCCTGCCTCGGGCCCTGGTTACTCAGTACCCTTTATCCCCCCAGTCCCACGCCCCTGGACGCAACTAAAACCGTTTGTTGACGAACCCTCCGCCCACAAGAACACGCAAATTCAGGGGCGTTGTCCTTTTGCTCTCGCAGGTCGAGAATAGGAAACGCTGTTTTTGTAGAGTGTGTTTGTCGTCATGCCATTGAAATGCTGTTATTTTCATCCCGGAGTCAAATCACCTTTGTTTGGCCTTCCCACGGACGCTGTACGTAGAGATCAATGGCTACAGTTTATGGTTAACTCCAGAAAAGTTCCAGAAAATTATAATCAGTAAGGATTAAGGATTCAGTGGACATCAGCAGCACAGGCTTTACCACACGGATTCAACAGCACCGCCACAAACAGTGAGTAAGAGTGTTCATTAATGCCTGATCTGGGATCAGTGAGTTCTGATGTGTAGCTCATCATTGAAGTTCACACAGACTTTCTTTCTAAATCATTTAAAACTGTTAGTCCTGCAGCTGGCCGTCTTGATGCATCAGTGAAGCAAGCCAGTGACTAAAACCATCAACTTCACTCGTTTCTGTTAGCAGCATGAAACAAATCTGTTATTTAAATGATTAAACTACAGAGAGCGATCAAAGAACACTCTTTATAATGTTTGGATTGGTCAATCACACGTTTGAACGATGCTGCTCATTATGCTCAACAGAAGCTCTTTCTGTATTCATGTCGATGTCGTGTTTGTTGTTAGCTGTGGTGAAAGCATTTTGTGAGAGAAAAAACGTTGCAAAGTTCTCTCGTTTATTCAGAGCTCTCAGAGACAAACAAAATAAACTTGTGCTCTCAAAAACTCGGTACAATAACACTACCTCAGCAATCTTCTCCCAGTCTCTCTCCACTGGCAGCGCTGCAGCTGCGCCTGACTAAACCACGCCCCCTCCGCACGTTATCTAATTTTAAATGCAAAGATGTCAGCCAATCACAACAGTGGGTGTTTTCACTGAAGACTCACAGCAGACACGCCTCTTGAAACGGAGCATTCCAAACAGAGGGCTGATATCAGTATAGAAAAAATGCCTTTTATTTCTAAATTATGACATTTTTTTATGTAAAAACCATACTAACAATATAAGCACACCCCAAGACACATTATAAAACAATAAAACAACCCATGACACGGGACCTTTAACTGTGAAATAAATCTGAATATCATCAGCATAACTGTGAAAGTAAAGACCATGTCGTCTGATTATCTGACCTAGTGGCAGCAAATAAACAAGAAATAAGAGAGGACCAAGTACAGAACCTTGAGGTACACCATGAGTGATAGTAACGGTACTGGATCGATCTTTACCTACATAAATATAAGCTGATAACATCACTGTTTTCTCCAGTACAAGTGTTCTGCTGCAGTATTGTCCTGTTTAACACTGAAGCTGCTTTGACACAATCGGCGTTGGAAAATTGACTGCTTTTTGTTCTGATTATGATTTGGTATCTTTGTTTTTGGTTCTCTTTTATTTGAACTTAGCTTGTGTTGTCATTTTGACTTTTCATGTCTACCTTGTAAGACTTCTTATGTGAGAGATTTGAAGTCCTTTTGAATAATGTTAAAGAGCAGTTCAATCTGGATGGAGACAAGGGGCTAGGTAAGATGTCACGTGACATACGTAGGCACACGCAGGTGAAGTTTGAGGGTTAAGACACACTAGGTTAGTGGGATTATCCCACACCCTGTATTTGTGTTTTGGCAGTCAGAGTAGGGAAGTCTAAGGCGTCATAGACGCTGAAGACTTTTCTTTTCTTTCTTTTCTTAGTTAGGATTAGTTTGAAACCATTTAGTAAGACTCGTTTGATTATATTATTTCCTTTTCTTTGGCACAATTTAGTTTCCCTTTGTTCTCCTCAGATCATATTTATATGTATGTTTTTATTTATCTTTGTCAATCAATCAATCAATCAATCAACTTTATTTATATAGCGCTTTTACAATCAAGATTGTGTCAAAGCAGCTTCACAGTGTCAAACACTTCATCTTTGTCATGGGTTTATTTATTTGTGGTTAATTATTGGGTTTATTATTTATTAAATGATTGTTTTTTGTTTGTTTATTTATAAAGCACATTTAAAACAACCAAGGCTGACCAGAGTTCTGTACAAGGCAATACACAAAAACAAGAGAAATGTTAAAAATAAATAAATAAGACAAAAACACTCAAGTGTTAAACGCTATAGTAAATATGTGGTCTTTAAAGGCACAATATGTAATGTTTCAGCATTAAAAATATAAAAGATCACTATATCTATGTTATATATTTTTTAAAGTTGTGTGTTTACATTATCCCGACAGTTCCAATTAACTTCTAAATCCAGAGAAATTAATATTTTAATTCGAAGACACGGACCGTGTCTTTATTTCCGTTATGTCGCCAGTCTTTCACGTCATATCCACGTTTGCGTCCTCCTGCGGAACTCGGCGGAACCATAGATATCTATGGGCGGAACCGCCAAACTCAAAGAGGAACACTGACAGACAGTATAAGGGGAACCCCCGTATAAAAAAGTCTGTATGATAATGGATCATGACTACTCTTTGCCTGTACGTTGTGCCAGCTCAACAAAGCGCAAACGTAAGGGTGAAAAAAATGACAGTAGAAGTAGCAAGAGACGTGCAAACCTTGGAGAAGCCTTTGAAAGATGGCGAAATCTTCGTGACAAGCTCGGACTGCAGAGAGATGCTGATCTCGCTTGCGTTTTAATAAACAGGTCATTTAAGTAACCATTCAGCTAACATAATAATCATATAATCATAACATGCTGTATGTTTGCATATTGCATAGTGATCTTGACCACATTGAGACGCGTTTAGCTGAATACCTATACATTTTGTATCGGCTTTTCAAACAGGCGGATTCTGTGTTTTTGGAGACTGAAAGAGCTATTTTTTTAAAAACTGATTCAAAAGTATTTCTATCCGTATATTTGGTGACACGATGATGTCATGTGTAAAACGCAGATGGACTAGCTATTATTGGTTTTATATGTAGCTGGAGAAAGTAACGTTAGCTTCATAAGGTAATATGCCACTATCTTGGTCAATTAATATAAGGTGACCGTCACTTTTATCATATGTTAATACTAGCTACATATAATATCGATTTAATAATGATCTACTTATTCATATATGTCTGAGTTCCAAAATAAATGTTTATTAGAATGATTGATGAACGTGGGGAGCGACACAGCGCGTGTTCCAATAAACAACAGCTGGTGCTGGTTCTCTCATTTACTGTTTTATGTTGGTAATGATAAACTAAATTGAAATGTATTTCCTTATTGAACAGTTGATATACAGAATGTTCGACAATCGCGGATGCCATGTCAACATATCTATAATTTGAGTAACTCAAATTATGATGCGCGGTTAATATGTCAACATAGCCTACCAACTTATAGGTGTGTTGACATAGCGACCGCCCGCACAACATTCTGTCTCGCACATTATCTAACGTTACTGATAAGTTTGTTAAGTAACGGTAGCTTGCTGCTATTTCATTAGATTGACATTACATAAAGTGAAAAGCCGTAACTAAACTTAACAATAATAGAGATGTAATATAACAATCAATTACCTTGTCAGTGAACATGTTTTCTGCTGGAGATGCCAGATTCGCTGGTTGACAGTGGCAATAATGACAACAACTCCCATGAGCCCACGCACTTTCCCGGCGTCATCAAAGTACGTCAGTTGTTATTATTTTGAATGAGTGACCCCTAGTGGCCAAAAGTTGCATACTGCACGTTTAAGTACTGATTTAATTATAGAGAGAGATGACACCATTCTGATTGAAATCGGTAGGCTATTCCAAAGGTTTGGGCCTGCTACTCCAAATGCTCTGTCCCCTCTATGTTCCAGTTTAGACCTGCGAACCGTGAGAAGTCCAAGATCCCCGGACCTAAGTGACCTTGATGGAATATGCATGTTTAGCATTTCAGAGAGATAACCCGGTGCTAGGCCGTTTAAAGATTTAAAAACAAGAACTAAAATCTTAAAATGTTTTCTCAAATTAACTGGTAGCTAATGCAAGGAAGAACGAATAGGAGTAATATGATCAGATTTCCGACTACCTGTCAACAGCCTGGCCGCAGCATTCTGAACCATTTGGAGTCGCTCAATGGAAGAATGGTTAACTCCATAATACCGTGAGTTACAGTAATCGAGACGTGTTGTGATGAATGCACGAATCAATATTTCAAAATTTTTGACAAAGAGAAACGATTTAACTTTGGCAAGACGTCGTAAATGGTAGAAACAGGATTTAACAACAGAATTAATTTTTTTATCAAACCGAAGTCCTGAATCAAATGAAACACCAAGGTTTTTTGCATACGGAGTAACATGGGAACTTAGTTTACCAAGATCCAAGTTCCCATGGTCATAAAAATCACTGGGACCGAATATTATCACTTCAGTTTTACTGTCATTTAAAGCCAAGAAGTTTTGCGCAAGCCATAATTTTGTTTCCTGTAGACACGTTAGTAATACCGAAGAAGCATTTAAATCATTACGCTTAAAAGGTATGTACAATTGAGTGTCATCGGCATATAAGTGAAAAGACACACCATATTTATGAAAGATTGGTCCCAATGGAAGCACGTATAATGAAAAGAGTGTTGGATCCCTGTGGAACACCACAGAAAAGATGATTTTTGGAGTTATTTGTGTGGTCTCATTCCTCATCTCACACACAGTGGTCATTGCAGACATTTATTCAGAACTGGGTTTAAAACGTTCCCCTCCTCCAATCCCTAGTTTGTTACCAGTCAAAGGGGGGTCGTAACAGCGCTATATAAATAAAGTTGATTGATTGATTGATTGATTGAGATATTGGTCTGTAATGGTTTTGAATGGTGTTATCAAGGCCGGACTTCTTTACTATTGGAGTGGCAGCTGCTAATTTTAGATCATGCGAAACATAACCAATTGGCACTTTTTTTGTTCTTTTTTTTTGTTTTGTATTTGTTGATTTAAACAGGGACAGTGTAAAATATACATTAAACCTTAAAGGAAAGATGCATTTTACCAGGTTGTAGCACTTGTGCTAATTTACACCTGCAGTCCCTTTGACATTTGACGTTTGTAAATAGATTGTAAAACTAATCCCTGTGTCCAAATGAGCAGTTTAGTCCAAATATGTCATTACATTTCATTATTGACAAGAAATCTATTTATAATATAAGTAATGGGTTACGTTAAGGCAGAAGGGGTTTTAGACGGTATGTTGAGATAGGATCAAGTGAGCAGGATGTAGAATTAGATTTAATAATCAGTTGTTCAACCACAGATATGACAAAACACAACCCAGTCTCTTTTTGTTATTTGTTAGGGTGTACAGTTGTTTGTACAGTGGTTCATGTAGGTTGTCTACAAACCGGAAGGTTGGTGGTTCAGTCCCCGGTTCCACCTGACCAAGTGTCGAGGTGTCCATGAGCAAGACACCTAACCCCAGCTGCTCCTGAAGAGCTGGATCCACAAAAAGCACCTGTTAGTAACACACCAAATAAAAGCACGCATGCAAGATGCTCAAATTGTGTTTTTCTTTTCTTTTTTATTAGGTAAAATAGCGTCTATCCTCCAGATATGCAGCAACATGTCTTTCCATTGTCTTAACGTGGAAATCATTAGCTCCAGACGCTCTATTTGTGTTCGATGTGAACCCAGCATTTCAACAAAAGCTCTGTTGTTTTTACTGCTAAGAACTTGCAGTGGCTCCAGGACTTCAGGAACATTAGCTCCTATTAGAAATCGGATTTAGTTTCCCATCACCCATTGTTTTCAGAAGTATACCAAACAGTTTTTCCACAATATACACCACATCTGATGTATCTTATGAATCTATTGTTTTTTCCCTGTCATGTTTGGTCTCCTTTTGAATGTGTCAGTGTGGTTGGTAGAATGGTCCCAGTTTCACAGCAGTCGCTTATATTATGTAAAAGACTGAAATCTTAAGAGAATTCTGTTCTTTTTGCGTGTTGTCTCTTCAAGGTATCAGATAATCGTTGCTCCTCCTCTCCCCTGAAAACAGGTGCAGCACTTTGGGCACAACAAAATTCCAAAAATATTTGTACAGTACATATTTCCAGCTCTTTTGTTCTGGTCTGGCTGTTTAAGGGAATCTGGCATAGCAGCCTTTGGGAATCTGTGACCAGAAAACACCTACGCAGTGACATGTCAGTTTATTAAGTCTGAACTCCCACACCGCTGCGTGTGTCTCCACTCTAAGGTATGCATTTCTTTGTATTTTCAAACTTGTAATTGTGTTAAACACATTGTGCTCAAAGAACACACATTATTGTTGTTTGTGCTACTAAATGTACACACAGACTAGTTGAGATTTTTCTTTAAAACACAACTGCTTTACTGTAAGTGTTATATACAAAACTTAGGTTAAAGGTTGTAAATGCTATGCCTTCTAGACCATGTGTCTTGTGTAAAATTGTAAAACCTGTAACAGTGGAATTGTCCAGCAATTTCAAGTTACATGTGTACATACGTGTACATAGACTTGTACATTACAAGTACATACGTGGAACACTGCTACTTCCTATATTGCTGCAGTAAAACCATGCCCTTACGAAAAATACGTTTATTCAAGTCTGCTATTAAAATACTTATTTTTATTTTATACATTCAGTCTGTTTTTTATACACTTCTCAGAAATATACATAAAATTCCACTTTACTTCTACTGACAGAAATGTCTGAGTATACAGGTCCTTCTCAAAAAATTTGCATATGTGATAGTTAATTATTTTCCATAATGTAATGATAAAAATTAAACTTTCATGTATTTTAGATTCATTGCACACCAACTGAAATATTTCAGGTCTTTTATTGTTTTAATACTGATGATTTTGGCATACAGCTCATGAAAACCCCAAATTCATATCTCAAAAAATTAGCATATCATGAAAAGGTTCTCTAAACGAGCTATTAACCTAATCATCTGAATCAACTAATTAACTCTAAACACCTGCAAAAGATTCCTGAGGCTTTTAAAAACTCCCAGCCTGGTTCATTACTCAAAACCGCAATCATGGGTAAGACTGCCGACCTGACTGCTGTCCAGAAGGCCATCATTGACACCCTCAAGCGAGAGGGTAAGACACAGAAAGATATTTCTGAACAAATAGGCTGTTCCCAGAGCGCTGGATCAACGCACCTCAGTGGAAGTCTGGGGGAAGGAAAAAGTGTGGCAAAAAACGCTGCCCAACGAGAAGAGGTGAGCGGACCCGGAGGAAGATTGTGGAGAAGGACCGATTCCAGACCTTGGGGGACCAGCGGAAGCAGTGGAGTGAGTCTGGAGTAGAAACATCCAGAGCCGCCGTGCACAGGCGTGAGCAGGAAATGGGCTACAGGTGCCGCATTCCCCAGGTCAAGACACTTTTGGGCTACAGAGAAGCAGCACTGGACTGGTGCTCAGTGGTCCAAAGTACTTTTTTCGGATGAAAGCAAATTTTGCATGTCATTGGGAAATCAAGGTGCCAGAGTCTGGAGGAAGACTGGGGAGAAGGAAATGCCCAAATGCCTGAAGTCCAGTGTCAAGTCCCCACAGTCAGTGATGGTCTGGGGTGCCATGTCAGCTGCTGGTGTTGGTCCACTGTGTTTTATCAAGGGCAGGGTCAATGCAGCTCGCTATCAGGAGATTTTGGAGCACTTCATGCTTCCATCTGCTGAAAAGCTTTATGGAGATGAAGATTTGGTTTTTCAGCACGACCTGGCACCTGCTCACAGTGCCAAAACCACTGGTAAATGGTTTACTGACCATGGTATTACTGTGCTCAATTGGCCTGCCAACTCTCCTGACCTGAACCCCATAGAGAATCCGTGGGATATTGTGAAGAGAAAGTTGAGAGAAGCGAGACCCAACACACTGGATGAGCTTAAGGCCGCTATCGAAGCATCCTGGGCCTCCAGAACACCTCAGCAGAGCCACAGGCTGATCGCCTCCATGCCACGCCGCACTGAAGCATTCATTTCTGCTAAAGGATTCCCCACCAAGAATTGAGTGCAGAACTGAACATAATTATTTGAAGGTTGACTTTTTTGTATTAAAAACACTTTTCTTTTATTGGTCGGATGAAATATGCTAATTTTTGGAATTTTGGGTTTTCATAAGCTGTGAAACTTGCAGCAAACATCTGTATAGTGTAAACTGTTGTGTATCCGCTTAAGCCATTCAAATGCATTGACACCGCAGTAGAAGTACTGAGCGCTCCATGAGCCACGTGACCAGCGTGCGCCGCCGGGAGATGAGAGCATGTTGCCACTCTGTTTTTCAACGCCTCTGGCTTTAACATTATGCCACATTAGCACCAAAATGCTATTTAAAAAATGTATTTTGGATGCTTCAAGAGACTCTAATTAACCCACTGATGTATCATATGGACTACTTTGATGATGTTTTTATTCCCTTTCTGACTAAATATAAAATATCTTAAACTGTGTGTGAAGATGAACGGTTTTACAGGTGTGGAACGACATTAGGATAAGCCATTAATGACAGACATTTCATTTTGGGTGAACTAACCCTTTAATATCAAAAACAGGTTTAGCAAATTGTCGTGAGATTGAGATGGGCAGCATGAGAGCGTGACACAGAGCCTGAAAGTATGTGTCTCACGTCAAATGCGTGAGAGTTGGCACCCTGTGTAAGAATGTAAGACTCGTTAGCCCCCTTAACTTCCCCTAGGCTTTGTGGTATTTAGTCTTTTTGTTTTTACAGAGACACTCCCCAACATTTGCTCACGTGTCTCTTGAAAAACGGGTTGCCCTTGTTTTCCTGTTGTGGGTTCGATTAGTTTTAAAGAAAAGCTTTCAGAGCTTTTTCTCAAGACGCCATTCCAGAAGTAGGACCTTCAACGGTCCTCCTTTTTAATGGTAAGTTAAGTAAAAATTGCTTCATCAAATACTGACCTCTCTAGATTTAATGATCACATTGATTCAGTTTCAGTCAATATTGAGACATTGTTTATTACAATAGTTGTTGTGCTCATTAATAAAACTCAAAGGCAATACTTTCCTCTTTCTAAGAAATTATAGCTCTTTTTGTGCTTGTCCTGCAGAAGTGAAGGGCGATGTCGTCTGTTCCAGAACATCTCCTGGCCGCTCTGGATGATCTCAACGCAGATGAACTGAAGAGGTTTAAATGGCGATTCAAGAATCATTTCTGTGTTTCAAACTCTGCTCTGATGAAGGCAGACGCTCCGGACACAGTGGATCTGATGATAAAGCGCTTTGGACCAGAAGAAGCTATGAACATCATGGTGGACATCCTGAGGAAGATGAACCAGAATGATCTGGCTGAACAGTTAGAGAAGAAACTCAAGCAAGGTAACAGAATACAGTTAAAATGAAAATGTGTGTTAAATGTTTTCCAATAAAAAATGAATTAGAGGGTAACTAAACAGTAAAATCACTTTCTTTAGTTACGGATTTGCAAGACTGGGGCTTTATTAGTGCTGTTCATTGATTTAAATAAACGTTTTGACATTTGGGTATAAAGGGTTTTAATTCTACAATATATGGTGTTAACACATCTGAGTGCTGCCCTCTTATGGTTGAATAGTGGCTTCTGCAGTTGAAGTTTCCTATTGGCCATCCTATTGCCATAGAAACAGAGAGGCCCAATCTGAAAACCACACCCACTGGGTTAGGCTCCGCTTGTCCAGCATTTTTTAAATATTGCAAGTGGGTGGAGTTAAGCTCTGACCAGAGATTGACTCACTCTTTAAAGGTTTTTGTTTCATGTTTCAAATATAATATGTTTCTTTTATTGGTGATTCACAGAGTGAATGTTTTACAGAATAAATTAACTCTTGACTTGAACGGTGTGACTTGAACCTAATCTTTCCTCTGTGCTTTGCTGTTGTGTTTGTGGTGTTTAATGTCCCAGTATTTTCATTCTGATGTCTTTCTCACAGCTCAGGCTGAGGGCAGTATTAAGGATCCTGTGCTTGTTGGAACCAGTTCAAAACCGATCAGGGGTAAATATTGACCACTGTCTGTACAGACAAACCTCAAACTCAGGATAGCATGAGAAATACTGTACAATTTACGTGTTTATTAACAGTTGTATACACGGGACACGAGCTGAATCAGCCACACAGCACAGGCTTATCCTGTGGTATGCAACCAGTTGTTGTACGAGCATGCCCTCTAGTGGTCACACGCCCAAATAACATTGTACTTCACTACAGTCACACCCATCAAATAAATAACTAAACCTAAAATTAAGCCTAGTTCAGACTGCATGATTATCAAACTCGTCGGGTCACTGCTCTTTTCACACTGCATGACTATCTGGGGTATCATTCAGTCTCTGCTGTGTTCACACTGACCGACTGATCGGCGACAGGGGCTTTCACACTGCATGACTGAACAAGAGGAAGAATCGCAGACAACTCTCTCTCTCTCTCTCTCTCTCTCTCTCTCTCTCTCTCTCTCTCTCTCTCTCTCTCTCTCTCTCTCTCTCTCCGCTGCGCTAACTACGCTTCCCAACATTAGCATGCCAAATATCTTGCGGGCGTTGGCGACTCATATTCACACTGCGTGATTGCCACTCGCGTGCCCGAGCACCGTTTTGCCCATGATATCGGGTATTTGTCTGCGATTTCGCGAAACCTGTTGGCGAGTCAAAATCAGGGCTAAAATCGTGCAGTGTGAACTCTGCTTTATTTAACGTGCAAACACCTGAAATGAAATCATTGTGATAAAAACTGCCTACAGTGACAGAAATCAACTTTGGAAAAAACAGTATTTGACGTGTAATTTGATTGTCTCGTTTGCATCAAGACACGGAGGCTTCAGTTTCTGAGAGGAATCCTGGGTTATAGAATGACTAGTTATATGAATAACTGTTGGCTTAATCTTTCCTTTCTGCTTTGCTGATGTGTTTGTGGTGTTTAACGTCCCAGTTTTTTTATTCTGATCTCTCTCTCATACAGCTGAGGCTAAGGGCAGTATTGAGGATCCTTCGCTTGCTGGAGCCAGTTCAAAACCAATGGAGGGTAAATAATGATCCCTGTCTGTACAGAGAAAACCCAGATATGGGTTTATTGTTATTTTAGTCATATTGACTCCCTGTGTAGGTGCACGAGAAAGTGATATGATTTCTTTGTATGATGAATATAAATATTCACTCTCAAATCAAATCATTTATCAGCTCTTGTATACAGAACCCAAATCACATGTAACACCTCACTGTTTTTCCATCATGAAACAGACAGGAAAATCATGCAAGATTTGGACAAAAAGAGGGTGAGTACATTACATTTTTTGGATTAACTAACCCTAACTAGGCAATGATGAAAAATGCAGACACTTGCTTAAATCTTCTAAATCTTCTTAAATCATTTAAATTTATGGTTTGAACTTTCTATTCTAGATCATTAACGATTGTTTTAGTACTTAAAATGTATCTGGGGTCCGTGTAGCCTCTGTTCATTTGATTCACTATTTAAAGAGAAATGAGAATGGGTTAATTTAATGTTTTAAGTAACAAAAAAATTAAGCTAGACTTTTCATATTTTTTGTTCATGGGTAAGAACTTGAGACCATATCAAGGCAGTGGCGGACCTGGGCCGTGGAGCATAGATGGACCTGGCAGTCTAACACACTGCCCGGGTGGAAGTTCAGGTGGTTTAGAGGGGTGCAGGCCGTTCAGGGGACCATGGCAGGGTAAGAAGTTCAAGGGGCCTATAGTCCCCCATCCCCCCCAGGGTACCTAGAGCCAATAGGTGGAGCTAGGGAATATGGGATGGAGCCATCACTGGTCTCTGGTCAGGAGCTAGTGCCCCTCTGGACACTGGCCAGGGGCTAGAGCCGATGTGCAGCCCATACACACTAAAGTGGGGTTGCTATAATAGTCAGTGCTTTATTGACAGGAACAGACACAGGGTAAGGTTCAGGAATGGGAACAGGAACAGGAAATTCGATGTCAGAGACATGCTCTGCCATGGTGTTGGCCATCTGGGCTGAGAGCTCTGGCGGGGCAGCGGCCATCTTGGCAGAGTGCTATAGCATGAGAGCAGCCATCTTGAGATGAGATAATGGAGCGGCGGCCATCTTGGGGCAAGACAATGGAGCAGCGGCCATCTTGGTTAGAGACTGGAACGGCAGTCATCTTGGTTGGAGACTCTGAAGTGGTGGCCATCTATAGTTGGAGACTCCGGAGCAGCAGGCACTGTGGGATTGCATCAAGCACTTCCATACTTGAAAAACTGTGGAAAACTACTTTTAAACTGGAAATAAAATAATATTTATATACATTTTTACAGCAGGTTTTTTCGCACAGGATTAGTATTACCTGAGGTAATTTTTCCGGACCTTTTTACAGGAGGAAAAAGTCGCCGTAATCTTTACTGACATTGTCCGTAATTAATATTGAAATGGCACTTTCGGACGGAACTAAAATAAGTCTAAACTTACAAGCTCTGGTAATTACTTTAACCCCACCTCTCTGTGTTATTTGAATTACTTCTTTTTAAGTACTTCTTCTTTCTATTTAATTAATTACTTTAAAGACTAAAATTACTAAAGACTTTTTTTTTCAGAATTAGAAAATCGATAACGAGACTATGCCTTAGAATAAATACAATATGGCCAGAAATGTTGTGAAAAATTCTTACCTAACCCTAACACAATCAGACATGCATTGTGATTACAGATCAGTCTATTTTTTTGTAAACAGTGTTTCTCCTCCATATAGTGGACATGGCAGAGTTTTAATGTTTGTTTTTTACACGTGGGCAGGAATGAAATGTCCCTTTCCGCTGATTGGTCATTCAAAGATCAACCCGTGCCATATTGCTGTACAGGGGTGCCTTTTCCCAAAACCATAGTTGCTAACCTGTTACTGGTCGGCGCTGAGAAATTGTACTGCAACCAACAAAGTTGCTAACTTAGTTAGCAACTATGGTTTTGGGAAACGTACCCCAGATTCTTGCAGTTACACATCATCCCTCTCCCATTAAACACACAGGCTCTCCTTAAACTGTACTGGGCAGTGCAAAAACAGGGCTTTTGCCTGTGCAGGCATATGTTTGGCAGCCTACAAGTGGCAGAGGAAAAATGTGTTGTCTTTTACAGAACAATAAATGAACCTCACATCTGCACCCATATTATCTAGTCTCACATAGCCAGACCTTTAGACTTACGGCAGAAGGTCTAAACTCCATAGCAGCTTTCGTTGCCACACTTTTTCCTTCCCACAGACTTCCCACTGAGGTGCCTTGATACAGCACTCTGGGAACAGCCTATTCGTTCAGAAATGTCTTTCTGTGTCTTCCCCTCTCGCTTGAGGGTGTCAATGATGGCCTTCTGGACAGCAGTCAGGTCGGCAGTCTTACCCATGATTGCGGTTTTGAGTAATGAACCAGGCTGGGAGTTTTTAAAAGCCTCAGGAATCTTTTGCAGGTGTTTAGAGTTAATTAGTTGATTCAGATGATTAGGTTAATAGCTCGTTTAGAGAATCTTTTCATGATATGCTAATTTTTTGCATAAAAAATTTAGACTGACACTTAGACTGAAATAAACAACTTTCTCTGGCACACTGTTGCATTGCACTATCCAGTACAGTTTGTTAATGCATTTCTTAGTCTGATTGTTGTATGAGGTTATAAACAGAATTATAATTTTTCATAAAAAAATGTATGAATAAAATTTGACAGCATTCTTCCTTTACTCTTACTCCCAACACTTTTGGCACTCCCAAACTAGGCAGAATCAATCATCCGTAACACAATTAGACATGCATAACAGTGATTCCACATACGTGATTACAGAACAGTCTATCTTTTTTTTGTTTTGAAAACAGTGTTTTTCCACCTACTAGTGGACACAACATAGTTTTAATATTTACTTTCTATATGTGGGCAGGAATTAAGTGTATTAGTGTTTAATTTTTCTGCTTCAAAATTAAAAAAATAAAAATGGATAAACGCAACCAAAATGGACCAATTGGATTGTCATCCAGATCAATTTGAAGGTACTGGTTTGTGCTTCAGAAGCAGCTGAAGGAGACGCGGAGGTCGTTCCAGCAGAGAATCCAGCAGAGAGAGAAAGATCTTCAGCGTTTGAGAGAGGCTGTGGAGTCTTATAAGGTGAGCTTGAGAAGTCTCAGCTTGGACTCTCCTCTTTCAGATCCACTGAAGCCCACGTGTGATTGTGATGTGTGTCCTTACAGCACTCTGCGCAGACGGCAGTGGAGGAAAGCGAGAAGATCTTCACTCAACTGATCCGCTCCATTGAGAGAAGCTGCTCTGAGGTCACCCAGCGGATCAGAGATCAGGAACAGTCTGCGCTGAGTCGAGCTGAAGGAGGACTGGAGCAACTGGAGCAGGAGATTGATGATCTGAGGAGCAGAGACGCTGAGCTGGAGGAGCTTGCAGACACACAGGATCACACCCATTTCCTGCAGGTAACAGATCAAGTGCACTTGAGTGAGATCCTGCTATAACAGGAAACTCAATGAGAACTGTTTCACAAAAGCAGAAAGAGCAGCTGACTAGAATCAGCTTAAGAGACAGCTTGTAAAAATGGATTTCTTCCCTGGAAATCTTCTCCAACCTGCACATTTTGTATGTCTCCTTTGTCTAAGGGGGCTTTCACACTGTGCACATTTACTGTGGTCCAAGTCTGAGCATGATTGTTCCCGGCACCCAGCAGTGTTGGTCTGGTTTCACACTCAACTTGAATCTATCGAACCCTGGTGCATTTGAATTTGCACTTGCCACAGTAAATATATAGTTTTTTAAATTAATTTGGTGCAATTATGCACAACTGAGTAAACGACAACTTAGGTTCACTGTATGTGCATCGCATTAAGGCGGCTTTCTGCTGCTTACAAACAGATTCTTTTGAGATGAGCCATTCATTAGCCATCCTGATTGCACTCCCTATGTGCAAATATACTGTAGGCACACTCTCGCTCATATCCAAGGTAAATAATCGACACTATCATCCCTTACATGTGTTTTATTGCAATAAATACATCGTCATCAGCTAAAATTCATGTGAGGTTACTTTTCTTCCTTATCAAATGCTCAATTGAGTCTGTGTTGCTTTCACATTCACACGAATCACAGAACAGTTCGAGTGTTGAACAGAACAGAACCAAACTCAGACTGTCTTCTAGGTAGTCTTGGGTTTAGTACCAATTTTTTATGCAAACCTGAAGCAGGTGTGTTTGATTAAGAAAACATGAAGAATGCACACTGTTGAGGAACTTTTGCTAAGACAGGGTTGAAAACCTCTGGAAGAACAACTTAGTGTCACAAACACTTTAAAACTGAACAGTTAATCAGGGTCTTCAGGATTAGAAACAATCTGCATTGTAAAAAGTGCAACATAAATAAAGATGACTTGACTAAACATGGTGTGGTGGGAGGAGCAAATGACAGACACAGTGGCGTCAGGTCTCAAAGATGTGTTTATTAACATAAATAAACTTAAAATGTTCAGAAAAGGGAACAAAGTATCAAACAAACAGGGGATCTGGTGTCCTCGGCATGCCGGGAATCGTGAAGGAAGGGCAGTGATCAGATAGAATGGATGGTCCTAAACAAGGACTATAAAATGAGTGTCAGGATATTGTCATAAAACCCTAAATATGACAAACACTAGGTGACAGGATCCGGAAAGAAACATCAACAGAGCTGTGTTTATATCAGATATAAGATTATGAATGCATAGTGTGAATCAATGTAATGAACCCCGAACCCCTGTTATCATTAACTAAACCATATATAATTCCAAACTCATATGACTGTTTTAAAGCTTTTGGCCCTAGAAACATCTGGACCATAGCTGGACATGCTTCCGAATCCCCCTAGCAAGCTCCAATTTTGGACCTTTTAATAAATAAAATCCTGCGTAAGGCCATAAATGTCTTTTTACATGGATCTTTTTATGTTTAGTATAAATTTCATCTCTCAGTGTGGTGGTGATAAGATTTGATTTCTGTTCTCTGTAGAGTTTCCAGTCTCTCTCAGCACCTCCCGAATCTACAGAAGTACCCAACATCCCTTTTAATTCTCTCTTCTCTTTTGATGGCCTAAGAGAATCTGTCCATCAGCTGGGAGAGAAACTGGAGGATTTCTGCAAAGAGGAGATCAAAAAGATCTCTGACAGAGGTAAAGTCCTGGAGATTCATCTGCTCTCAGAACTGAGTCCCCATCATGTCACATCATGTTCAACATCATATTAGAAATGTCTTAGGAATAGATGCATAGTAATCTCTTCACATGGGAATCACACTGTTCATGTCTGTTCCACAGTCACATTTACCAACATCGTTTCTAGGACCAGGAACGACCTATTACAGTGTAAGTCACTAAAGCTGCATTCACATCACCAACATCTTTGTTGCTGAACTTCACTAGACTCTGTACTATGAGTTGCTCATAGGCGACCCTAGAGCTGTTGCCCTAATGTTATTGTTAGACAGCTTATGTGTATATATCTTTAGAATATTATAACAAATTAAATACACTTTCTAGTTGTCCCTTCCCTAAGATCTTGTCTCTTTTTTCCCGCGTCTTGCATCCTCTGCATTTGACGCCTCTGCGGTTAGAAGATCTAGATCAGCAAGGGATATACTTCCTGAACCTTGTACTTCTGCTAATGGCATCAAAGGTTATTGCTATCCAATCAGACCACAAGTGTTTTCACACATGATTTAGACACCCTGAGTGCATTCCCCTAGCATCCGACCAGAGACGCAGTGAGAGGAATTATTGATGTAAGAATCAAACTCACTCGGACTGCCGACAGCTTCATTTACAGCCATAATTTTTTTAAATGCATGTTGAAGAGTGAAATTGCTCCAGAACTTTTGTCCCGTCCTGCCTGTGTAATCCAAAGTTGAAAGACAATATGTGGTGTCAGAGAAAAAGATGCATGAGAGACGAGAGCTGGAGTATTTTCCCGGGGTCCCCATCCCAATCATGTGATCTTTTTATAGGAGGTTGTGAGAAAAACATACAACTAAAAATTCAACTAATAAAAAGAAAATAAAGGAAGAGAGCAAAGTCAGCAGAGCTTGCTTCTGTTCTACATCTCTCACAGACACACCCTCTACGTGTGACCTGGTCTCCAGCATGGGAGGCGAGCGCTCTAACAAAGAGGCTAAAGACCGCAGTCTTAATTGTCAGTCCCCAGAGTGCCTCGTGAGATCAAGGGAGTGAGGTTTAGATGCACAGCTCTTACTGGCCTACGACTGTTACACTCCCACCACTAAACCTCACTCCCATGCAGGTCAAGGCCTGGATATATAACACGTTTTACCCAAAAAAGTTTTAATTAAAATGCTGTCATTTTGCAATAGCTTTATATCAACATTTAGTAAATAGCATAAAGGTTTTGGGTAAATCTGAAATGTAAATGTAGCTATTGTCAATTGCACTTTGCGCGAAGCCCTGGTGTGGTACGCGGCCCTGTGCCAAATTAAAGTTAAACATTCCTTAACATCTTAGCATAGATGAACACGCTTAAAGGGTTAGTTTACCCAAACATTTTAATTCTGTCATTAATTACTTACCCTCATGTGGTTGGCCAGCCGTCAGACCTCCGTTCATCTTCGGAACACAGATGAAGATATTAGTGTTGAAATCCGACGGCTCAGAAAGGCCTTCATTGACACCAATGTCATTTCCTCTCTCAAGACCCATAAAGGCACTAAAGACGTTGTTAAAATCCATTTAATTACAATGGCTCTACAATAATTTTCTGAAATGACGAGAATAGATTGAGCGAAAAACAACTAAATAACGACTTATATAGTGATGGGCCGATTTCAAAACAAAGCTTCAAACCGTTACGAAGCAGTGTATCGATTCGTAATTTGGATCGCCAAAGTCACATGATTTCAGCAGTTTCTACCAGGACATTTTAGAGCACTTCATGCTTCTTTTAGCAGATAAGATTTATGGAGATGCTGAGTTCATTTTCCAGCAGGACGTGGCACCTGCCCACACTGCCAAAAGTACCTAAATCGGGTTCAATGAGCTGAACCACATGGAGAATCTTTGGGGCATTGCCAAGAGAAAGATGAGAGACATGAGACCGAACAATGCAGAAGAGCTGAAGGCCACTATTGAAGCATCCTGGTCTTCAATAACACCCCGGCAGTGCCACAGGCTGAGCATCCATGCCATGCCGCATTGAGGCAACAATTCATGCAAAACGGCCCAAACTAAGAACTGAATACATATGCATGATGATACTTTTCAGAGGGCCAACATTTCTGTATTTAAAATCCTTTTTTTATTGATTTCATGTAATATTCTCATTTTCTGAGATTTTGAATTTAAGGTTTTCATAAGCCATAATCATCAAAATTAAAACAAATAAAGGCTTGAAATATCTCACTTTGCATGTAATGAGTATATATCATATATTAGTTTCACCTTTTAAGTTAAATTACTGAAATAAATTAACTTTTGCACGATATTCAAATTTTTCGAGTTTCGTGAGTACACTAAAAGATCAAAATCATAATTCCTGATTCTGGTGTGTTTTCTCTCCCTCAGATTATCATCAGCTAACTCTGGATCCAAACACAGCAACTGGATGCCTCGGTATCTCTGAGAAGAACAGAATGATTACTAAGACTGACACTGAGCAGTCGTATCCTGAACATCCAGACAGATTTGATAATGTGTGTCAGGTGTTGTGTAGAGAGAGTGTGTGTGGACGCTGCTACTGGGAGGTTGAGTGGAGTGGTGATGATGTGGATATATCAGTGTCATATAAGAGCATCAGCAGGAAGAGACGGGGTAATGAGTGTGGGTTTGGACATAATGATCAGTCCTGGAGTTTGTGCCGCTTTGACTACAGTTACACATTTATACACAATAACATAGAGATTAAACTCCCTGTAAAGCCCATAGGCAGTAGAGTAGGAGTGTATGTGGATCACAGTGCAGGAACTCTGTCCTTCTACAGCGTCTCTGACACAATGAGCCTCATACACACAGTCCAGACCACATTCACTCAGCCACTCTATCCTGGGTTTGGGTTTAATAGAAACATACGTTTTAGTTCTGGATCATCAGTGAAACTTTGTTGATGAATCAGGATAGGCTGATGAGAGATTCTACCCATAATGCTTTGAGCTCATGATAAATCAGTGACAGTGAGATGATATAGAGTCTCTTTATTATATCAACACTACAGCTGCACTTCTGTCACTGAAACGTGTGTGTGTAATAAATCCTCAAATTGACAGTAGAACAGTGTGCGTGTGAGTCGTGGTGAGTAAAAATGTATACAGTATGTGTGTTTTTCTCACCCTCTATTCTTGTTGGTGGTGAAGGGATGGATTCAGGTGCTCTGCATAATTTTCTTTGTATCGTTTTCATCAATGATTAATCTGTTTTTATCCTTTATTAAATCAACGAATAAATGTAATAATAGTGTGTCTTGTTTGATCTAATAAAGTTGTATTTTGATTATTATGTTTCTTTGGACAGCATCCTTTTACACACACACACACACACACACACACACACACACACACACGCATGCACGCACACAATGTTGTTATGAAAACTGAAAAGGAGGAGATTAAAATTTCAGAAATGTTTCCCCACATGCACACTGCCAAACTAATAGATCACAGATGAACCAAATTACAAACAAAATAAATATTTGCATTTTATAACCATTTTAAGATCATGCAAGCCCTTTAAAAAAAATCCTGATATCTATTTTTATGGCATGGGTCAAATTCTTGCAAGCTCTATGGCTAGAATTTTTTTTAAACAAAATTTTCATCTTAGTTTCAGTTCGTGTTCAGGTGGTCACTCCCGATGTCATGTCAAGTCAGTGACCAGTGGCAGTGGCCCCAGTGCCATTCTTCCCGGAGGTGCATGAGGAGGTCGCCAGATCGTGGAATGCACCTTTAACTGCCAGAAACCGGTCTGGTACCTCCTCCCTCACTACCCTTGATCCCCCAGTGGAGTGGTCGGTTGCAATGCAGCTGTGTCCAAAGATTGCTAACACTTGCCAAGGTAATCTGCGTCTATCCTCCAAAGCCTGTAAGTTTTCACCCACTCTCACAGGACAAGGCTTACAGAGCCTGTGGAGAGGTTGCTTCCACCTTGCATCAATGTTACCTAGAATTGAAACTTTGAGTGGCTGGCAAATAAGAACAACAAAACCTTAGATTCAGCTGGCCCTATCTTTATCTTATGTTTTTACAAAGATGGCGGAGGTAGCCATTGTTACCCTGAGAGAACACAACGTTTGCATTCACAACAACCTCGATGCTCATACTGACCCAGTTGCGAGAGTAGTTGTGCGAACACAGGGACACAATATGTCACCTAAGCCTGTTGGGTCTGAGCAAACTCTCTTCTGTGCAGAGTCTCTTTTGCGCTGGATTTAGTTGAACAGACAGCATGCCACTCAGAGGAATGTGTTTGGTAGGGAATGAAACGTGTATGTGGGGCCAACATGGATTAAACATTGGCTACAATGGTATAGAGTGGGCATGGGCTCAAAATGGGCATCTTTTCTGGGGCCCACTTGGGTGAACTAAATAGGTCACACATGGGCAAACCCAGCTGGGCTCCCCATGCTGGAACTAGTTGATTCACTAATGGAAAATTAGTACATTTTCTCGGGTGGCCATGGAGGGTTGGGAACCTCGGGTGGCCCTGGAGGGTCGGGAACCTCGGGTGGCCCTGGAGGGTCAATCAATCAATCAATCAATCAACTTTATTTATATAGCGCTTTTACAATCACGATTGTGTCAAAGCAGCTTCACAGTGTCAAACAGGATATTGCGACAAAATTAGATTTGGCTGTACAGTCGTACTGGAGAAAACAGTGATGTTATCAGCTTATTTTAATTTATCATAGAGCAACAATGTTGGCAGATCAGTATTATAATTTATAGAATTAAATAAGACCTAATTCATACATTTTATTTGTATAATAAGTTGAATAACTTTAATCATATTTTTAGTGTCCCCAACTGAGCAAGCCAAGCCAAAGGCGACAGTGGCAAGGAACCAAAACTCCATCAGGGCATGATGGAGAAAAATAAACCTTGGGAGAAAGCAGACTCAACCAGGTCAGGAACCTCGGGTGGCCCTGGAGGGTCGGGAGCCTCAGGTGGCCCTGGAGGGTCGGGAACCTCGGGTGGCCCTGGAGGGTCGGGAGCCTCAGGTGGCCCTGGAGGGTCGGGAACCTCGGGTGGCCCTGGAGGGTCGGGAACCTCGGGTGGCCCTGGAGGGTCGGGAACCTCGGGTGGCCCTGGAGGGTGGCCCGAATCTCTATTTGATATATTTTCTTTGGTATCAATACTGCTAAATATAACTTACTCATCACTATATATTGTTTAATCTGTAAGTTAAATTTGACATCGTTAGCTTTTAATCTAAATCACTACCACACGTTAGCTTTTCGCTAGCCTGGTAGCTTTCCATCTTGTCACCCCGGTCTCCTGTTTTCTGAGTTCATTAGACAACTGTGGTAAGTTGGATTATTTAATCAATCAATCAATCAATCAATCAATCAATCAATCAATCAATCAATCAATCAGCTTTATTTATACAGCGCTTTTACAATGCAGATTGTGTCAAAGCAGCTTCACAGTGTCAAACAGGACAATATTGCAACAAAATTAGATTTGGCTGTACAGTCGTTCTGGAGAAAACAGTGATGTTATCAGCTTATTTTAATTTATCATATAGCGACAATGTTGGCAGATCAGTATTATAGTTGATCATTTAGGACTTGATAGTACAATTGGCACTCTCTTAACATCTTGAGTGGATAGGGGTAATCACTTCATGGGGGTCATCAGGTGGGCACCCTCCTTCCTTGGTGTTTCATTGATAGGCCCACGACACCTCCAGGGGGCTCAACAGCAACACCTGGCGTCCCAGGTGTGCTCCCCTCTGCTTTTACCTCTCTTAGTCATTTTACAGCCCATTTGGGGTCCTTCCTTTTTAGCCACAGCCAGTTGCTGCTTTGCTCTGCAGCCTCTGACAGCACTCTGACAGCTTGTTGGAAGGCCTCTCCTCTAACTCCCAACCCCTTCAATAGCCTTGTTGTTGTTGTAGCTACAAACCCTCTGCAACCAATCTCTATTGGTATTAACTGGGTTCGCCATCCCCGTTGTACTACTTCGGCTGCTAAATCTGAGTACTTCAGGCTTTTGCGTTCATTCGCTTCACCAGCTGTAGCCTTCCAATGCACAGTTAGTTCCACAATGAACAGGGACTTTTGCAAGGTTGACCACATTATCAGGTCCGGCCTGAGGTTAGTTGTAATTATCTCAGGGGGAAAGCTAAGCTTCTGGTCTAGATCAACTTGCATTTTCCAGTCCCGGGCAGAGTCCAGCATGGTCGATTCCACATTTGCAGTTGGTTTTATTGGAAGTTGTCCTGCTCTCATGAATGTAATGGACTTTGAGCATACACGTTTTGGAGGGAGGGCATTGTTGATGGTTCTCTTTCCTTCCAGGATAATCACCAGTTGTCTCAGGACCTGATTGTGCCTCCAGGTGTACTGACCTTGGGAAAGACTCACTTTGCAGCCGACAAGGATGTGCTTGAATGATTCTGGGGTTTGACAGAGAGGACATGATGGAACTTCTCCCATCCATTGGTTTAGGTTCTTGGGTGTAGGAAGACCATCGTAGGTGGCTCTAACAATAAAACTCAGCCTGTTTCCTTCCCTCTCCCAAATATCCTTCCAGGTGAGCTTGCACTTTTCCAGGTTTTCCCAGTTAGTCCACTGTCCCTGTTTGGACTGTGAAACTGCCTTTGTCCATCTCTCTGCCTCCTCTTGCTGCCGGATCTCAGCTACAACCAGCTTTCTTCTCTGGGCGGATGTTGCCTTGTACCATATAGGCCGGCTTATGCCAAGTCCAAAACCCCCTTTTCCTTGCTGCACCTGTCCTACAAGGTCGCCATGTCTGAGAGCAGATTTAGCTTGCTGAATGGCCTTAGTTGTGGTCCACTTTCTCCCAGTTGCCAGTCTGGGAGCAGCCGCTTGTATTACAGCATCTTGGGACTGTCCATCTTGGGACTGTCAATGTCATGTCCAATCTCACTTTGGCACATTTGTATTCTTCAGTGAGGGTTGAGACAGGCAGTTCAAGAGTGCTTTTCCCATACAGGCCGATACTACTGAGACAACGCGGGAGTCCAAGCCACTTCTTGATATAATAGCTGATTGTTCTCTCCAGTTTCTCGATTTTGGAAATGGGGACCTCGTAGACTGTTAGAGGCCACATAAGACGAGGGAGCAATCTGAATTGTAGGCACCAGAGCTTCAGCTTGCCAGGAAGCAAGGTTTTGTTAATACTATCAAGGCCTTTGATTGTTTCTTCCCTTAGTTGATCACTCTGGTCTGAGTCCTTCAGGCTTGCGTTGTACCATCGCCCTAAGCTCTTTATTGTCATTTCCACCACTGTCGGGATAGGTGTTTCTCCAATGCAAAATCTCTGGTCTGAGTTTCCCTCTATACTTCATATATAATATACTTCTGGATTTGCTAGGTTTTAACTTCATCCGTGCCCATGATATGTTGGCATTTAGCTTTTCCAGTAGGCGTTTGGTACATGCAATTGTTGAGGTCAGGGTGGTCATGTCATCCATATAGGCCCGAATGGGAGGTAGCCGCTGGCTAGACTGCAGACGTTCTCCTCCTACAACCCATTTGGAAGCTTGAATGATCAATTCACTTGCCATGGTAAAGGCTAGGGGGGAGATGGTACATCCAGCCATTTTTCCCACTTCCAATGATTGCCACGATGTTATGTATCATTGTTTGTTTGTTTGTTTATTATTTATTTGACAGGGACCATGTGCAAGTACATTAATCTTCCAAGAGAAAAGATGCTTCACACCAGATTTAGCTACAGCTAATTTCCATCCGCAGTCCCTGGGCAGATAAAACAATAAAATATATGCATCTAAACATCAATAACTCACTATCTATTTACAACCACATTTACAGTCATACTTCAGCCTAAACTAACCCTATACATACTGTCAACAATAAACCATTTAAAATTTCTACATTAAAAACTTGACTAACCCATAAACATAGTCAATGCTGGCATAACTCATTATCTAATAATACATTTCTAACATTTTGCGAGAAGGACTTCAGATCAGAGGATAATTTAAGACTATCTGGAAGATTGTTCCATTCTTTAACAGCTTTGAATGAGAAGGCTGTCTGTGCAAAGGCAGAGCTTCTGTTCGGTAATCTGCAGTCATTTCGACTTGTGGACCTAGATGTCCTGGTATTCTGTTCTGAGCAGAGCTGTACAAATCTCCTCTGTGGTGGAGGTGCGCTATTATTAAGAATCTTAAAAATTAATCGTACATTTGAGTACACAATTAAATTCGCAAAATTTAAGATATTTAACCGGTTAAAAATTTGACAGTGATGATGTCTCAACGGTTTTTTATCTAATACCTTTACAGCCTGATTATAAAGGGATTTTAAAGGTTTTAATGTTGTTTCACTTGTTTGAGACCAACACGAGATACAATAATTAACATGAGAAACAATCATTGCATCAAGATATATTTTTGCAGCATCATAAGTAAGCATATTTCGAATATGTTTAAAAACTGAGATGTTGTATTTTAAAATATTAGACATTTTTTTGATATGCTTTTTAAATCCTAATGTTGGTTCCAAAAGGACACCTAAGTATTTCAATTCATCTACTACTTTTATCTTCTTTCATAAACAAACAAATAAATCTCTTCCTTCCCTTTTTGCTGCCTGGATTTGATGCCATATCATGCTTGTGTGTTCTAAGCATCCAGAAAAGCCTTGTATACCAGCTTTCTGTATTGACATATCAATCATGTTGTTCTGTTTCAGGTATGTTGTCATCCTTTGAGCAACAATGCTAAAAAAGATCTTTCCTTCAACATTTAAAAGATTGATTTGCCGGAATTGGTTGATGTTTGAGGCTTCCTTTTCCTCAGGGATTAGCACTCCCCCTGCTCTCCGCCATGTTTTAGGAATGGTTTGCTTTTTCCAAACCACTTTCATTTGTCTCCACAGGAACCGTAGGACATCTGGAGCATTCTTGTACAACCGGTATGGAACTCCGTTTGGTCCGGGAGCTGAAGCTGCCCTTGCCTTCCTCACCGTTTTCTTGATCTCACTCCACCTTGGAGGGCTGTCTCCCAATTGATATTTTGGCCGAGGAATCAGTGGCATATTTGGTGGTATCGCCCTCCGCTCATGTCTCTGGTTATCTGTTTGTGTTGCTTTCAGGTGGTCCTCCAGCTCCTTCTTTGACACTTTTAGTTACCCACTCTTTTCCTTTACAAAGAGAGCTTTCACAAATCTGAAAGGGTCTTTATAGAAGGATGCTCTTGCCTTCTCTTTCTTCTTCCGTCGAGCTCTGATGTTTTCTGCTCTCCGCAGACTTCCCAGGCATTCTTTTAGGTCTGCTTGCAAAAGGTTTATGCCAACTCTCTCCTCTGATGAGGATTTCTTCCATTGATTTCTCGAAGCCCTTCTCTCTTTGACCAGACACGCAATTTCTTGCTGCCTTCTGTATTTGGGTGGAGCTGTTGGTACTTTTCCTCTCTCTTTTGTTCCAAACCTTATAACTGTCTTAACTACTTTAAGTTTAAGACTGCTATAAGTCTGATTTTTAGGGAAGGAACCAACAACTTATTTTTTTATCAATGCAGTTTATACCAGGTATAAATCACTCAAAACAATTAGAATAAACATGTGCTCTTGACACTTTATCCAATTATCCATACAACCAAATAAGTAAACCACACAAATTACATTTACAATACACCCTCAACACCTACTGAATCAAAATACACATTGACCATACCAGCAAGAACAACTGTAAATGTAATCACGTAAATACCAGTCTTTGTTTTGGTTGAGAAACAAACCCGCCTAAGATGGGCTCAACATTGTTCAGGATGAACTTGACGTAAAAAGTCCACACGTCCAAAAAGATTGTCTCATAGATGATGGGAGATGTGCCGGAATCCCTTACCGACCTTTGTGTTTAAGATCGAAGAGATCGACAGAGCGGAGAACTTGTACAGATAATAACGGGTAATCCCAGCAATCTAGGAAAGTGGTAGGCATGACAGAAGCAACAAAGAGTCCTTCTACAACAGAAAACATAAACTAAACATTAGTTGTGAAACCAATTAGCAAACCATCTCAAATAACCCAAAACAAAGCATGTGCAATGATTACATATCTATACAACAAAAATCACCCCAAAAAACATGAAAAATAAATAAAGAAAAAGAAAATACTCCTTACTTTGACTGAGCATAAAACCTAAGTTTCCCAATCAGGACTCAAAGCAGTTTGTGGCAACACAGTAGGTAAGCCATGCTTCCTCTGTCCAACAAATCTTCCTAACTCTACTACCCACCTGGGTATATGCCACCTTCTAAAGCACCCTAGCGCCTCTAGTGGTGGGTAGTAGTAGTATTTAAGGTGGTGTGAACATAGTAACAGACCTGAGTCTGTTACATACCCCTCCCTTCAGAAGAAAACTTGTCATAACCATGACAAGTCTTTAAATTTTGTACATGGTAAGTCTCACTATTATGAACATCACTGAAAAAAGAGACAGAATAATTTACAGGTCCGAGGCACTTTACAATTTTTGCAGGGCCCTTCCATTTTGCTGAAAGTTTTGCCATAAACCCTTCATCCGCTTTGGACAGAGGATGACTCCGCACCCAAACTACATCCCCCACCCGATACTGCGTCTGTTTGCGGTGTTGGTCGTAGTAGCGTTTCTGTTTCACCTGGGCTTGTTCAATGTTCTCCTTTACCAGTTTGATGAGGTTTTGTTGACGCTCAAGGATTGGATAGGCAGAGTTATTAGGGTCAGGTGGTCGATGCAAGGCTCTCTCCAATGGGCCTTTTAACTTACGTCCCAGTGCTACTTCTGCAGGTGTATATCCTGTACTCTCATGCCACGCGGTGTTGATTGCGAAGCGAAACTCAGGCAACCACTTGTCCCAATGACGATGTTGGTCTCCTACATAGGATGCTATCATGGTTTTGAGATTCCTGTTGACACGTTCAGACAAGTTTGTTTGGGGATGATAGGCCGTTGTCAATTTTTGGATAACACCCCACTGCTTGCATACTAGATTGATAAGGTGTGAGGTGAATTGTGCCCCACGGTCAGACACTAGATAAGCTGGTGTACCCCATCTGGTGAATATTTCCTCGACCAGAATCCTTGCTATCTGAGGTGCTCTTGCTGCTCTTAAGGGAAACAACTCTACCCACTTGGAACAATAATCAACGATGACAAGAAGGTGTTCATTTTGTTTTGAACTTCGAGGGAAAGGTCCCATCAAGTCAATACCAAGCATATGTCCTGGTTCAACGACAGGCGTTGACTGCAAGTGCCCCGAGAGTTTTGAGAGAGAAGGCTTATACTTTTGGCAGGTGGGACATTCTTTACAATGTTTCCACACGTCCGCCCTCACGCTAGGCCAATACACTACATCTAAAAGTCGAAGAAGTGTCTTTAACCTCCCCAGATGACCGCTGAGTGGATTGTCGTGCGCGTAGTGTAAGAACTCTTCACGGTACCTTGCTGGAATTACTAATTGCAACTTCTGTCCTTTCTGTCCGTTGGGTAAACTGCGAAATAGAAATCCATTTTGTAAAACATAATGCACTCGAGATATGTCTTGAACAGTCTGTGACTGTGCCTTACCAATTAACTCCTGAAGTTCTACATCATTACGTTGAGAAATGCCAATTTGAGTAAGATCTACCGGAATGTCAGTAGACAGTGCTGTGGCCTTCACTACAGCAATTATATCAGGTGAAGTTAGTCCATCTTGGGTTCTGGATAACACATCCGGTATAACATTACACTGTCCTTTTCTATATTTGACGGTAAAGTGGAACCCTTGTAAATGTATTGTCCAGCGCGTTAGTCGTGAAGATGGCTTTGGGTGTTGAAAAACCCAGGTCAAAGCTGCATGATCTGTAACCACTTCAAATGGATGACCCTCAAGATATGCCCTCCACTTCTCGACAGCCCATACAACCGCCAGACACTCTTTTTCTGAAACCGAGTAAGCCTTCTCGGGTCCTCGTAACAGTCTAGAAGCGTATGCTATCACATGCTCTTCGCCTTCTGACTCTTGCGTAAGTACAGCACCTAAACCAAGCTCACTGGCATCAGTTTGAACTTTGAACGTTTTTTTAAAGTCAGGTGGTATCAAGACTGGGGCTTGTGTCAGATCTTTTTTTATGGTGTCGAATGAATGTTGGCATTGCTCTGTCCAAGACCAGATAGAATTCTTCTGCTTTAGTGCATGTAATGGGGCAGCTTTATCCGAGAAATGTGGTATAAAACGATGATACCAGCCTGCTAAACCTAAGAAGCATTGAACATCCTTAAGTGATTGGGGTGTAGAGGATGATTTAACTGCTGCTACTTTGGATGGATCAGTTTTTATACCATCACCTGAAACAATGTGTCCTAAAAATGATAGTGATCGTTGGATGAGATTACATTTTTTTAGGTTAAGGGTGAAACCTGCATCATGAAAGCACTGGAAAACTTGGCTGAGGTGTTCAAGATGTTCCTTCTCATTCTGTGAAAACACCACCACATCGTCAATATATATGAAACAGCACTTGCCTTTGAGCTCTCTTAATACATGTTCCATTAATCTCTGAAAGGACGCAGCTGCATTTTTCAACCCAAAAGGAAGCCGTAAAAATTCATACAACCCTGTTGATGTGACAAAAGCAGTTTTCTGGATACTGTCCTTCTCCATGTCCACCTGCCAATATCCACTTCTCAAATCTAGAGTGCTAAACACAGCTGCTCCATGTAGTGACTCTAAGATATCCTGGATCTGGGGCATTGGGTAGGCATCCAGGTACGTCTTGGCATTAAGACCTCGGTAGTCCACACAGAGTCTTGAACTTCCATCCTTTTTTGGGACTACCACCACTGGTGAAGCCCAAGGGGAAATAGATGGTTGAATTATCTTTTTGGCTAACAAGTCCTTAACTTCTAAATCAATAAATCTTTGCTTGTCTACTGAAACCTTGTAAGCACGTTTTCTTACTGGAACATCATTTGTAGTGATAATGCGATGTTTTACAAGACTTGACTGTCCAATCTCGTGGGTGCAAACTGATGGCCATTCTAACATTAAATCTGTCAGCCGTCCCTTAAACTGTTCACCTGTATCAGCCTGCTGTGTAAGTTGGTGGATGGCATGAAGCGTTTCATCAGACATTGTAGGAGTGGGTAAAGCAAGATAAAAGTTCACAGTTGAATGGCATTCGTTGGTTAGAAATGAATACGTTTTCCCTTCAGCAGTCTCTTCTTTTATAGGGAGACTGTACTGTGCTTTTTGAAAATCTAACCTTATTCCAGAAGCTAGCAGAAAATCCATACCTAGGATGATCGGTACAGTTAAATCTGCATCATTCAGGATAAACAGTACGATTTTCATATGTTGTCCCTGAATTTCACAACTCCATTCCACCTTACCAATGGCTGTCTGCCGCTGTCCATTGGCAAGCAGACATGACTGTCCTTTACTTGACTGGAATTGTTCCTCTTTGCATAGCTGTTTCTACAAGGATTTCTGGATGAGAGACAAGGTGCTGCCAGTATCGACCATAGCTTTGAAATATCTGTCTTGTAGGACAATGGGAATGGTGACTGTCTTTAAATCAAATTGTACATTGGATTGGACGACTCTGGTATTAGCATGAGGAGGTTTACGTTGCAGATCTTGAGAAGATTGAGGTTTTTTCCTTTGTTCTTCAATATTGACAAGACTCCAATATCTTTTGGACTCATCAAAAGCTCTTTCTATCTGTGTTCCAATTCTAACCAACTCTCCAACTTCTTTAACAGTTCCTCTTAGCAAGCTTGCAAGACGTGGGTTGCAATTTCGTAGAATAGCTTGGACCACTTCCTTCTCAGGCATTTCACTCTTCCACCTCAAACATAAGGCTCTATATTGGAAAGCAAAATCTCTGATGCTCTCCTTCGCACCTTGCTTCCTCTCAAGTAATTTCCTTGCCACAAACTTCCTCATAATCTTCACTTAAGAATGAGAGCAAGAAAGTTTCTTTAAACTGTTTCCAATTTTGGACATTTCTACATTCAGCAAGCCACCAATCTTTTGCGGTACCTTTTAATACAGCTGTGAGTGAAGCCATTATCTCACACTCACTGAGGGGCCGAACAGCAAAATATTCCTCACATCTTTCAATGAATACAACTGGATCTTCATCCTTGTTATTACTAAAACAAGGAAAGTCGAGTTTCACAGGAGGATTATGTTGCATTGAGCTCTGGCTCTCGGAAACTGGCAAGTGGCTATACTGGAGGCTATATGTTTGGTCTCTCGATTTACCACCAGGATATGTACCTAAAGGGCTTGGATCACGGTGACCAGGCGTAGACATGGATGGAACAAGAGAGCTGAGTTTCTGATCAATTTGAATGTCCCGTCTCTTCAAACAATCAATCATGGACTTACCTAGATCTTGAATGGAGAGCTCCAACTGTTTTTTAGTTCTGTCACATTCCCGTTCCATATAATATTTTATTCTTTCTTCGCTGGCCTTGCACTTAGACTCAAATTCTACATATGGAACACATTCACTCATCCCTTGAGCACATTCTGTTAAGCGACCTTCCAGCGAAGTAATTCTTTCTGTCAGCCTTTCTATTAATGCCGTAACTGATGAAAATGGGTTGTGATCTGGTACTTCATCTGTTTCTGTGGAAGGTGGTGGTGGAAAATCAGAGTCATTCAGAATATTGTCACCAGCGGGAATGCTATCCCTAATCCTTTCTCCCTCTTCCTCAGAGTCGATGTACAGTTCGCTAAAAGTGTTAATCAGCTCGTTGAGAGGCTCTCTCTGTATGGTGAACGGCTCTGATGAGAAATCCAGTCTGGGTGCTGAGTCATCCTCATCAGGAGCAATATGATCGGCCATACTGGGTGAAAATAAACACTGGTTAATAAATGCAAATCTATAAGTTTTCAGGTCCCTGTTCGGGCGTCATTCTATAACTGTCTTAACTACTTTAAGTTTAAGACTGCTATAAGTCTGATTTTTAGGGAAGGAACCAACAACTTATTTTTTTATCAATGCAGTTTATACCAGGTATAAATCACTCAAAACAATTAGAATAAACATGTGCTCTTGACACTTTATCCAATTATCCATACAACCAAATAAGTAAACCACACAAATTACATTTACAATACACCCTCAACACCTACTGAATCAAAATACACATTGACCATACCAGCAAGAACAACTGTAAATGTAATCACGTAAATACCAGTCTTTGTTTTGGTTGAGAAACAAACCCGCCTAAGATGGGCTCAACATTGTTCAGGATAAACTTGACGTAAAAAGTCCACACGTCCAAAAAGATTGTCTCATAGATGATGGGAGATGTGCCGGAATCCCTTACCGACCTTTGTGCTTAAGATCGAAGAGATCGACAGAGCGGAGAACTTGTACAGATAATAACGGGTAATCCCAGCAATCTAGGAAAGTGGTAGGCATGACAGAAGCAACAAAGAGTCCTTCTACAACAGAAAACATAAACTAAACATTAGTTGTGAAACCAATTAGCAAACCATCTCAAATAACCCAAAACAAAGCATGTGCAATGATTACATATCTATACAACAAAAATCACCCCAAAAAACATGAAAAATAAATAAAGAAAAAGAAAATACTCCTTACTTTGACTGAGCATAAAACCTAAGTTTTCCAATCAGGACTCAAAGCAGTTTGTGGCAACACAGTAGGTAAGCCATGCTTCCTCTGTCCAACAAATCTTCCTAACTCTACTACCCACCTGGGTATATGCCACCTTCTAAAGCACCCTAGCGCCTCTAGTGGTGGGTAGTAGTAGTATTTAAGGTGGTGTGAACATAGTAAGAGACCTGCGTCTGTTACAACCTTTCCAGCCCATATGAGTAGATCATATCGCTCATTTTCTCCAACTTCTTCTCTGCTGTTCATTCAGGACCTGACTTAGGTCTGCATTGACTGTTGTCCACTCTTTCTTGCTGCTGGACTTTGGCCACTTCACTTGAGGTCTGTAGCCTTGGATGTTCTTCTCCGTACCAAACTGCCTTTGGCTGGGTTCCAGGTTCTCAGCTGTTGTGCTCAAATTACTCTCCTCGGACACCGGGGCATTGATGCTCCATGGACTGTGGGTTTTGTCCAGCCACTGAGTGTCACTCGACTGACTTGATCTTTCCCTTAAGAGATAAGTATCAATGTGAGGTCCCAGTCTCACCTCCTTTAAGCATTTCATCCGCCCTTGATGTATTTTAGGCCTCTGATAGATGTTACCTTGGACCAGCCGCAGCTGCATGTTTGGAGCTCTTGTATCACAGCTGATGCTTTCGGTGCTATGCCAATTATTAGATTCATCGTCGTATTCATGCCAGGGTCAATTACCAGGTTATCAATCACTGAGTCATCTTCCGCCCCCGCTCTCGCAGACTCAAGGGGTGTTTTCCTTATTGAATTTTCCGTAGCCATATAGGGTGACTCCTATTCCTAAAATGAAGCCTGCCGTCATGGATAGCTAGTCCATGACAGCCAGTTGGGGTCTTTTCCTCCTGTCAGCTGTCTTTCCACGCAGTCACATGGTCTTTCCCTAGTTGTCAGCTGTACTTTCACAGCAGTCATTGGTTTTCTCCAACTTTTTGAGTTGAGCATTTAGGACTTGATAGTTTGAATAATCTGCACTTTCTTAACATCTTGAGTGGATAGGGGTAATCACTTCATGGGTCATCAGGAGGGCACCCTTCTTCCTTGGTGTTTCATTGAATCAAATAAGACCTAATTAATTAATTTTATTTGTATAGTTAGTTGAATAACTTTGATCATAATTTTAGTGTCCCCAACTGAGCAAGCCAAGCCAAAGGCGACCAAAGGAACAAAAAACTCGATCAGGGCATGATGGAGAAAAATAAACCTTGGGAGAAACCAGACTCAGTCGGTTTCTTACAGGTAAGAAATCATATTAGATCGCAATATTCAAAATTTCAGGGTATCCCGGAAGAGACGGGTTTGAGCATGACGTGCCGGTGAGGCAAATTCGGAGGAGACACCAATTGAATATTCAACATTTCTGGGTATCACACAAGAGACGGGTTTATTTAGGATGGTGCGTCGCTTACACTAGAGCATGAATACTTGAAAGATCATAATTAATGCGCTGGAGACTGGTTTTATCAGCTCATCCTGGAGTGTCTGCTGAGTCAGTGTCAATTGGTGTCTCCTCTGAATTTGCCTTACCGGCACGTCATCCTCAATAAACCCGTCTCCGGCGCAATAACTCCGATCTTTCAAGTATTCTTACTCTTGTGTATTTAACGCGACCGCCTCATTCCCAACACACACACCTGCTAACTTTGCGATGAACACTGACCCCGGGAAACATTGCTCCCACCACTGACATTGGGGAAAGGACCGACTACATTGGGCAAAGGATTCACCATTTGTGCTTAGTGTAACGTTAGGGTTAGTTTCACTTTCAGAATCACCGTCATCCAGGGTCCGCTAAAGACCCAACACTTCATTGCAGGTGAGCTTTATTGATGCCATTAGAAAATAATAATAGTAAAATTAATTTAATGCAAATACTTGCTGACGTTGACAATGCTCTGATAAAATCTCGCACCAGCTCTCACACCAGCTCCGCTTTTGTTTGCACTGATTCAATGCGCTTTTGCTTAAAGATTTTTTATAGAATCATGGTGTTTTTTATGAGTCGGGATGAAGTACGACATGTCTGTCATCTAGTGTAGGTGTTGAAAGAAATTTGACACCCTATTTGACAAAATCGGCTGTTCGAGTAATCTTGTCGAGTAAACTCGACCGTGGCTCATAGAGATTTAAAGCAGATTAAAGAAAATAAACCAACGCCGTGGTACAATGAACACACTTGGGCCCTTAAAACAGCAACCAGAAAAATTGAGCACAGCTGAAAAAAAAAGGAAGTTTTTTCACAATTTGTGGAAAGAGAGCATGATTGCATACAGAAAGGCCATAAAAACTCCTAGCTCTGCTTATTTCTCAACTCTTTCAGAAGAAAACAAACACAACCCTATGTATTTATTCATGTCACGGTTCATGGGTTCATTGACTCGCCCTAGTGTGTTTCTTGTGAGGCGTGGTTAGGTTGAGCGCTGATCATTATCAGTGTCATTAGCGCTCTTTTTAACGTGTGTGTTTGCCAGTTCGTTGCAGACGCTGTCCCGGTCTGGTTCTCTGCTCTCTGTCTCCCTAGACGGTGTTCTCTGGTTTCCTGTATCCGCATGTGGAGGTTTCTGTTCTCTGCCTGACCATCCTGTGCACTGCGGTCCCTGCTTTACCCGCCTGCCTGTCAGTCTATTATCGCCGGTGCGCGAACCAGCCTGCCTGTGTCAGTCTACTTGCCTTTGTGTGATTCCTAAGACTGTCAGCTACCAGCTCTATCGCCAATGCGCGATCCAAGGCTGACTGTGACTTTCCCTGTAGTGTTTTCTCTGTAGTGAGATTGAACTGAGTTTATCGGCTGATAGCCTTCTAGTGCTTGAAGTTCCTGAGTATCTGTAAAATAAACTTCTGTTGCACTTGCACTTGGATCTTCTGTTTTTTCTTCCAGTGTCTCATGATAATTCGATACTGTGGCTAAATTAACAAAAAAATAAATCTTCAACTTCTGACGTTTGTAAACAGCACAGCAGAAGAGCACAGTAGGAATAAAATTATAACCATGCAGCCGTCTACTACATTATCACTTCAGACAGAGCATTGTAGTGTCACTGAGGAAAAATTACACTCATTCACTACTATAGGAAGAGAAGAATTGGCTAAACTTGTTGAATCATCAAAACAACAACATATATGCTTGACCCTATATCAACTATGCTATTAACCCTCAAGGCGCCATGGTTGAGTTAACTCGAGAAGATGCGGCACTGAATAAAAGGGCCGATGACACGGGGCAGGGGCTATTATGCATTAAAGGGGGGGGGGGGTGAAACACTCAGTTTCAGTCAATCTCATGTCAATCTTGAGTACCTATAGAGTAGTATTGCATCCTTCATATCTCCGAAAAGTCTTTAGTTTTATTATATTTATAAAAGAAAGATAGGCTGTACCGAGTCTTTCCGGAAAAAACTGAGCGCCTGGAGGCGTATTCGAGTGGGCGGAGCTAAATAATGACGAGCGCGGAGCTACTGCACGACAGCATCTGAAAGCTGACATCGTCATGCGTGGAAAGAAAAAGTTACCCTAATAAACCATGGCTATCAATCTGTTTCAGCTAATACAGATATGATCCAGAATCAGATCCGGAGGCTGAAATAAACTGAACAGGAGAAACAGCAGCAGCAGGACGTCCGTCTCTGTGGTATGGACTGTATTCAGTGGCCTGTCAACATCTGCGTTTGTTTACTCGACATGATTTGGTTTATGGACTATTGTATGTGACTAAACCTTAGCAGTAGCAAGCAAAACGGCTTTGCACGTAAGATAGTGTATAAAAAAAACAATGGAGTCGCACATTTGAATGACGAAGCACGCTTTGTGAGAAAGGTAGGTTTATGTTTGGGTGGTTTTACAATAAACAAACTGACACCTATAGTGGTCAGCTAAACAAATGTATTTAAACACACACCATAGATTGCATGCTCAATTGATAAATTAACTAACGTTATACACGATCGTGTTCTTTACTGATGTTTACTTACGCGACAATAGCCAACACCACAGACATTTGAAGCGGTTTTACTCACTGCCTGTTTCCAAAGCAGGACCGAACCTTTATCGCTGGGATCGCTCCGTCAAAAACACACTTCTTTGGTAACTGTTGATTTGGTAAAGTCCTGACAGCAGTGACCGTGGAGATCCACTTTTGAGACGCGACTGAAGCGTGATGTTGTGAAGCTTCCCGTCATTTCTGCGTTCAAATCGGTTCAAATGCAGCGCTGCCTTCCCGGAATGCTATGCGGATGCGTTAAAGTTGCTTGACGTCACCCATAGGAATAAAGTGGAGCGTGGCGCGACAGAAGTGTTCCACTGACAAGTGGATCTGCAGCTTGAGAGCAGTGTTTATGGGCGTGCATTTCCTCTCTCGCTCTGGTCACGTGCGCGCGCACCCTTCCGGGAGAAGAGCCCGTACGGCCCATACAAGGACATTACGACCCGTTGACGTCAAGCGGACTCGTACTCTAAAAAAACTCTCAGAAACTTGTGAGAAACCGGTTGGTCTCATTTGTATTTGTAATGCAGCGAACTATAGTTGGACTAACGAAAGAAAGAACTGGGAGCACTGTAGCCTACTCGTGAAAATACTTTCACTATTTAGCTAAATAGCTCCCTTGTCATCATGATATATTATTGAACTATAGTCCTATATTAGAAATGAACATGTTCATTTTTGACCTCAGTGTGTTTCTTCTGTGAATTTCTTATTTTTTGCAGTTGCACTCATTTTATTTCTCACTAACAGCACGTGCCAGTGAGCCTCAACAGTGTGACATTGATACCAGTAATAAACTCATCGCTGAACTGCGCTGAATGTTATAAAATGAGAAGAATCATTCTCGGGATATGATACTGCCATTTGTGTAAGCTTGCACGAACCCATTTAAACTAGTTAGGAGGCTGGTCAGCAAACATTAACTGTAGTTCGACTGGATTGTGCCACCGCACTTCTCTCTGACGACGACGACGATGCATAACTAATGCTACAGTGGGAGGAAATCTCCTTTTTTCCGATGATAACAGCCACAGTGTCCGTCAGACTGGAAAAAAACCCTGGTAATGTGACCAAAAATATTTAAGAATTTAAGAATCTGAATTTAAGACATTTTAAGACTTTTTAAGGCTTTTTTTTAGGGAAAACCTTATTTAAGACTTTTTATGGACACATGGGCACAGTTTGTTTACTTTTTACGTGAACATTTAGTATTGTGCAATATAGCACACAGAAGGTGAGGGACATTTTGGGGGTAAAGAAGTGCTGTATTTTATCCTTCAAATATGTGGCTTTTCATGAAAATTCTATAATCCAAGATTGCCGCCATCATATGACTTCATAATACGCAAATTAGATGGGGAAATGCAATTCCTACATAAACTTTCGGTCATCCTTAATATTTCTCTATTTTACAGAAAGTCTCTATCTTTTATCACTTTTAAGATATAGCCTTTTGACATTAAGATGTCAAAATCGAACGTTTTTAGAAAAAAACTCTGGCGCCTAAAGGGTTAAAAGAGATGCTTCCATCATTAATTCATCATTGACATTAGGATGTATTGTAGCGTGGCCAGGTAATTTAAAGGTTTTGTTCGGGTGCCAGACAGTTTAAATTACTGTCGAAAAAACTGCACATTGAGTGACTCTCACAAAGTCCAGAAATTAAGTATTATTATTTCAGTTCAAACATACCAATGACATGAACTCGTTCAAAGAATTTGCAAAACAAAAACTTAAATGGTCATGATATTCAAAATCACATTCTCCACAAGACAAAAAATAAATTAAATAAATAACCAAAAAACCACTTCAACAAAACAATCTATTCCAACCAAAACTATTCAATTTAAAGTTACAAATTCGTTATTCGTTAGCGTTCGGTTTGCATCGGGGGAAAAACGGCCAAAAGAAAAAAAATCTACCAAGGGTTTTACTTTTTTAAGGGAATGAGATATCGCAAGAAGTTTGAAAGGATGGAAACAGTCTGTTTTGCGCTCTCCTAATCTTAAGAGTCAAGGGAAAAGTTTTTTTCAAGAATAATTAGCTAATGCCAGCAGTCAAGTTATAAGAGGAGAATCAAAATCCCTCAAACCCGTTCGGCGTTGTCGAAGGCCTTTTCCTTTCTGATTGCCACAATTCCTTCCTTTGCAGAGGACATCTGAAGATTCCAGCGGTCTTCCTGGTGGACACACAAGGTTTTCAATTCAACCGAGTGTAGTTAAACCTTCCTGTTTAGTCTAGGCCTGGTTTTTTAAGAATCGGCGTCACTGCAGCCATTTTTAGATCTGCTGGAACAACGCCGGACGACTTCCTGTACACTTCCTGTTACACTGTTTTCGGGTGCTCCCGTCACTTGTGAGAGTGTGAGAACGCTAGACGCACCTGTGCTGCCGCTTCACGCTGGTACCTGTTTGTCCGCTGTTGTCACGTCTGCTTTTTTTGGATATGTTTTTTTTTTCTTTCTTGCATCAACCTTTCTGAATTATTTCACTGAACAATTTAAACCAATTCCTGGACTACTAACATGTGTCACGGATCTGCTGGGCTCCTCCTCTTTGCTCTTTCCTGTTCATTACATCTCCCCTACAGGTGATGGAGCACACGTGTGGTGTGTTGTGCTTGTGATTGCCTCAAGGATCGCGTGTGATTGATTCCAGTATCTTGGGCTTTAAAGGGGCGGTGAAATGCTGTTTCCACTGTTAAAGACTTGGATTCCCATCCTAAACATAGACAAAGTTTCAAAAACTAATGTTGGACGTTTGATGGAGTGTTTCTGTGTCAAAAATACTCCTTCCGGTTTCTCACAAGTTTCGGAGAGTTTTTTTCGAGTATGGAAGGTCCTTGTATGGGCCGTACAGGCTCTTCTCCCGGTAGGGTGCGCACGTGACTAGAGCGAGAGAGGAAATGCACGCCCATAAACACTCTCAGCTGCAGATCCAGTCGATCCAGGCGCCGTGCTCCACTTTATTCCTATGGGTGACGTTGAGCGACTTCAACGCTTCAGCACAGCATTCTGGGAAGGCAGCGCTGCATTTGAACCGATTTGAATGCAGAAATGACGAGAAGCTTCACAACATCGCTTCAGTCGCGTCGCAAAGTGGATCTCCACTGTTCACTGCTGTCAGGACTTTACCAAATCATACCAAAGAAGTGTGTTTCTGACGGAGCGGTCGCAGCGATAAAGGTTCGGTCCTGCTTTGGAAGCAGGCGGTGAGTAAAACTGCTTCAAATGTCTATGTTGTTGGCTATCGTCACGTAAGGTACGTTAAACATCTATGGATCTTCCACAAGCTCAGCACCCGCATACTTCGACTCACTCCTAAGAGTCTACACCCCCACCAGAAGCCTTCGCTCAGCTAATGAGTCTACACCCCCACCAGAAGCCTTCTCTCAGCTAATGAGTCTACAACCCCACCAGAAGCCTTCGCTCAGCTAATGAGTCTACACCCCCACCAGAAGCCTTCTCTCAGCTAATGAGTCTACAACCCCACCAGAAGCCTTCGCTCAGCTAATGAGTCTACACCCCCACCAGAAGCCTTCGCTCAGCTAATGAGTCTACACCCCCACCAGAAGCCTTCGCTCAGCTAATGAGTCTACACCCCCACCAGAAGCCTTCTCTCAGCTAATGAGTCTACACCCCCACCAGAAGCCTTCTCTCAGCTAATGAGTCTACACCCCCACCAGAAGCCTTCGCTCAGCTAATGAGTCTACACCCCCACCAGAAGCCTTCGCTCAGCTAATGAGTCTACACCCCCACCAGAAGCCTTCTCTCAGCTAATGAGTCTACACCCCCACCAGAAGCCTTCTCTCAGCTAATGAGTCTACACCCCCACCAGAAGCCTTCGCTCGGCTAATGAGTCTACACCCCCACCAGAAGCCTTCGCTCGGCTAATGAGTCTACACCCCCACCAGAAGCCTTCGCTCGGCTAATGAGTCTACACCCCCACCAGAAGCCTTCTCTCAGCTAATGAGTCTACACCCCCACCAGAAGCCTTCGCTCAGCTAATGAGTCTACACCCCCACCAGAAGCCTTCGCTCAGCTAACGAGTCTACACCCCCACCAGAAGCCTTCTCTCAAGCCTAGTTCAGACTGCACGATTTTCAAACTCGTCGGGTCACTGCTCTATTCACACTGCATGACTATCTGGGGTATCATTCAGTCACTGCTGTGTTCACACTGCACGATGGTTTGACGACAGAGGAGTTCACACTGCATGACTGAACAAGAGGAACAATCGCTGACAACTCTCGCTCTCCGGTGTTTCCCAAACACACGTGCGATGTGACAAGTAAACAACGCGAGATCACACGTGCGTCAGACCGGAGTTCTCGCGCGAAACTTGGAATTGTTATTAAAAATGATAAACTGCACAAAGTTTGCTTCAAATTGTATGTGCGCTGATTTGTGGAGAAAAAGAAAAAAGATTATGGCGGAAGAAATTGTTGGAGAGACAGAGGGAGCCAGGATTTTGTTCTGCAAAGACAGTTTGAGGTAAATAAATAATTATTTAATGTGCTGCTGCTGTGGCTGGATGTGCAAATGTTTGGCCTTTGTTTCTGTTTGATAGAATTGTAAATATATATCTATTAAAATACTGAAATTCTGCTCTATAACTCCTCCCTGAACCTCCTGCTGCCCTGTATCTCACTCTCTCATTGGCTGTCGGTGTAATTTTCAGTCAGAACGCTGTTCACACAGCAGCAGTTTGAATCGCCGACAGGTCCAGATATTTAGCATGCCAAATATCTCACCGGCGTCGGCGACTCGTCGGCGATTCTCTCTGATCGCGTCTTTGATCATTCACACTGCGTGATTGTCACTCGCGTGCACGAGCACCGATTTGCCTGTGATCTCGGGCATTTGTCGGCGATTTCACAAAACCTGTCGGCGACTCAAAATCGGGGCAAAAATCGGGCAGTGTGAACTAGGCTTCAGCTAATGAGTCTACACCCCCACCAGAAGCCTTCGCTCGGCTAACGAGTTTACACCCCCACCAGAAGCCTTCGCTCAGCTAACGAGTCTACACCCCCACCAGAAGCCTTCGCTCAGCTAACAAGTCTACACCCCCACCAGAAGTCTTCGCTCAGCTAATGAGTTTACACCCCCACCAGAAGCCTTCGCTCTGCTAATGAGTTTACACCCCCACCAGAAGCCTTTGCTCAGCTGAGGAGTCTACACCCCCACCAGAAGCCTTCGCTCAGCTAATGAGTCTACACCCCCACCAGAAGCCTTCGCTCAGCTAATGAGTCTACACCCCCACCAGAAGCCTTCGCTCAGCTAATGAGTCTACACCCCCACCAGAAGCCTTCGCTCAGCTAATGAGTCTACACCCCCACCAGAAGCCTTCGCTCAGCTAATGAGTCTACACCCCCACCAGAAGCCTTCGCTCAGCTAATGAGTCTACACCCCCACCAGAAGCCTTCTCTCAGCTAATGAGTCTACACCCCCACCAGAAGCCTTCTCTCAGCTAATGAGTCTACACCCCCACCAGAAGCCTTCGCTCAGCTAATGAGTCTACACCCCCACCAGAAGCCTTCGCTCAGCTAATGAGTCTACACCCCCACCAGAAGCCTTCGCTCAGCTAATGAGTCTACACCCCCACCAGAAGCCTTCGCTCAGCTAATGAGTCTACACCCCCACCAGAAGCCTTCGCTCAGCTAATGAGTCTACACCCCCACCAGAAGCCTTCTCTCAGCTAATGAGTCTACACCCCCACCAGAAGCCTTCGCTCAGCTAATGAGTCTACACCCCCACCAGAAGCCTTCTCTCAGCTAATGAGTCTACACCCCCACCAGAAGCCTTCGCTCAGCTAATGAGTCTACACCCCCACCAGAAGCCTTCGCTCAGCTAATGAGTCTACACCCCCACCAGAAGCCTTCGCTCAGCTAATGAGTCTACACCCCCACCAGAAGCCTTCGCTCAGCTAATGAGTCCACACCCCCACCAGAAGCCTTCTCTCAGCTAATGAGTCTACACCCCCACCAGAAGCCTTCGCTCAGCTAATGAGTCTACACCCCCACCAGAAGCCTTCGCTCAACTAATGAGTCTACACCCCCACCAGAAGCCTTCGCTCAGATAATGAGTCTACACCCCCACCAGAAGCCTTCGCTCAGCTAAGGAGTCTACACCCCCACCAGAAGCCTTCGCTCAGCCAACGAGTCTACACACCCACCAGAAGCCTTCGCTCAGCTAATGAGTCTACACCCCCACCAGAAGCCTTCGCTCAGCTAACGAGTCTACACCCCCACCAGAAGCCTTCGCTCGGCTAACGAGTTTACACCCCCACCAGAAGCCTTCGCTCAGCTAATGAGTCTACACCCCCACCAGAAGCCTTCGCTCAGCTAATGAGTCTACACCCCCACCAGAAGCCTTCGCTCAGCTAATGAGTCTACACCCCCACCAGAAGCCTTCGCTCAGCTAATGAGTCTACACCCCCACCAGAAGCCTTCTCTCAGCTAATGAGTCTACACCCCCACCAGAAGCCTTCGCTCAGCTAATGAGTCTACACCCCCACCAGAAGCCTTCTCTCAGCTAATGAGTCTACACCCCCACCAGAAGCCTTCGCTCAGCTAATGAGTCTACACCCCCACCAGAAGCCTTCGCTCAGCTAATGAGTCTACACCCCCACCAGAAGCCTTCGCTCAGCTAATGAGTCTACACCCCCACCAGAAGCCTTCGCTCAGCTAATGAGTCCACACCCCCACCAGAAGCCTTCTCTCAGCTAATGAGTCTACACCCCCACCAGAAGCCTTCGCTCAGCTAATGAGTCTACACCCCCACCAGAAGCCTTCGCTCAACTAATGAGTCTACACCCCCACCAGAAGCCTTCGCTCAGCTAATGAGTCTACACCCCCACCAGAAGCCTTCGCTCAGCTAATGAGTCTACACCCCCACCAGAAGCCTTCGCTCAGCCAACGAGTCTACACACCCACCAGAAGCCTTCGCTCAGCTAACGAGTCTACACCCCCACCAGAAGCCTTCGCTCAGCTAATGAGAGGAGGCTTATGTTACCATCACAGAGAGGCATGAAATCCCTCTCTAGAACTTTTTCTTTCATTGTTCCTGGTTGGTGGAACGATCTTCCGTCCTCCATACGCACGACAAAATCACTCGCTTCATTCAAAAGACAGGTAAAAACTCATCTCTTCCATGAGCACTTAATCTTACATAAAAAAAAATTTAAAAATAAAAAAAACCTCTTCCTCCTCTATTTCTCATTTCTTCTTCCTTTATCTGGTTTTTGCTACTCTGAGCAGTGTACAAATCTTGGTATTTAGGGCACTTTTTGTGTTTCGTTGCCTCTTCTTGACGGATCGCTTCCTGTTCTCCTGAGTTGTAAGTCGCTCTGGATAAAAGCGTCTGCTAAATGCATAAATGTAAATGTAAACATCAGTAAAGAACACGATCGTGTATAACGTTAGTTAATTTATCAATGAAGCATGCGATCCATGGTGTGTGTTCAAATACATTTGTTTAGCTGACCAATATAGGTGTCAGTTTGATTATTGTAAAACCACGCAAACATAAACCTAGGGGACGTTCTCACAAAGCGTGCTTCGTCATTCAAATGCGCTAACGGACTCCATTGCTGTTCTCTGTATAACGTTACACTAGTCTGACGTGCAAAACCGTTTTGCTCGCTACTGCTAAGGTTTAGTCGCATACAATAGTCCATAAACCGAATCATGTCCTCGTAAACTGCGAGTAAAGACACACAAATGTTTTCAGGCCACTAAATACAGTCCATACCACAGAGACGGACGTCCTGCTGCTGCTGTTTCTCCTGTTCAATTTATTTCAGCCTCCGGATCTGATTCTGGATCATATCTATAAGTTCATATCATATCATATCTATTAGTTGAATCTGGTTAGCGTTTTCTTCTCCACGCTTGAGTACGCCACCGCTTTGTGCGCACTCGTCATTCATTAGCTCTGCCCACACGATACGCCTCCAGCCGCTTGTTTTTTTCCGGAAAGACTCGGTACAGCCCATATTTCTTTTATAAATATAATAAAACTAAAGACTTTTCGGAGATATGAAGGATGCAATACTACTCTATAGGTACTCAAGATTGACATGAGATTGACTGAAACTGAGTGTTTCACCCCCCCCCCCCCCCCCCTTAAAAATCTAAAGATTTGCATGACACTTCATATTACTTATTGCATACATGTTTTATTTCTCAACCTAACATATACACTGACTTGATTTTACTTGCGTTGTTCATTATTTATCTTTAATAAATATATTTCTTTAAATGAACACACCACGTGGTCTTCCCTCTCTGTTTACATAGCCTGGAATAGGTAGAATGTAACATGCTTAAAAAAAGTTTTCTGGATAACTGACCTGGCTGTTTTCGTGATCCTGTCACACAGATCGGCTACGAGCCCTCTCCATTTCTATCCTCATATCCCTCGCGACATCTGATACTGTGAGTCTCCCCTCTCTCTATCATTCTGTGGCGTAAATCCTTGGTATGGTTGGCTAGCCTTCCCTTCTGTGGATTTTGGATTTGATATGGTTCTGGCTAACGTAGTTTAAACCGTTAAACTGTTGTTGTAGGTTGCGTTGCACATCTCCGGTCATGTTGACACGTATCAATTTGCAAGCTTTGAATGACGAATTGAATGACGTTTATCAAATTAGTTTCCCCGAGATGGCTTTACAATTCTCTTGCTCATCTCAGAACATTTAAAGGGTTGTTTCGATTGGCTCTGGACACCTATAAATGGTGTGAACAACTTGAAGTTTTACGCAGACCGCGCTACATACATCACTCGCGGAAGAAACTTCTGACTTATTACCACTCATCCTGCAATAATATTCCGTTCGTCGCTACCAACACCCGTGCGTTGGGCGCAACGAAGCTGGAAAATCGATCTACTAACTTTGGAAATCTAAGATCATTGTGTTTTGATCCTGACCTCTGAAATGGCAGAGGCTCATCTTCAGACCTGCGATGTGTGCTGCTGAACACTTGCTCTCTGACTACTAAAGCTTCTGTGTTGCATGACATAATCACTGACACAAACCTGGACATGCTACTTCTGACTGAAACCTGGCAGATGCCTAATGACCTTCTAAACCTAAATCTCTTAACTCCCCCTGGGTACATCTACTTCGCTCAGCCACGTCTTCATCGTCGAGGTGGTGGGCTGGCTGTAGTTTGCCATGAGACTATTAAAATTTTCAAAGATAGAGTTGCATGACGTTACAGAATTTTGAATATCTCGCTCTGAAAATGTCTGGCAAAGTGTAGTTTGTCATCTGGCGTTATTCCAGCAGATCTAAAAATGGATGCGGTGACGCAGATTCTTAAAAAAACAGGCCTAGACCACCTAAACATGGACAATTACAGACCGATATCCAACTTACCATCCATAAGCAAAGTCCTTGAAAGGGTTGTTGCTTCACAATTGCGGTCATATTTGGATAAAAATGGCCATTTTGAACCTTTTCAGTCTGGTTTTCATCCAGCACACAGCACTGAAACGGCTCTTCTACGGGTGGTTAACGACGTTCTTCTGTCCATGGATGCAGGGCTGATAAACATCTTGCTGCTTCTTGATTTAAGCACTGCTTTTGACACAGTCTGCCATGAATTAATGATCTTTAGGCTTTCTGACATTGGCATCACTGGCTCTGCACTTTCTTGGCTCATTTCCTACATTAGTGACAGAAAGTATAATATCACTATACAAGGGTTTAGATCTGCTAATGCTTCACTCACACAGGGTGTTCCTCAAGGTTCGGTTCTTGGCCCACTATTATTTATCATCTACATATATCCACTCTGTGACATCATACGCAAGCATGGACTTCAGTTCCACTGCTATGCAGATCAATCAATCAATCAACTTTATTTATACAGCACTTTTACAATGATGATTGTTTCAAAGCAGCTTCACAGTGTTAAACAGGACAACATTGCAACATAATTAGATTTGGCTAGTTTAAATTGGCTAGTTTATAGAATTAGATATGACCAAATTAATACATTTTATTTGTATATTTAGTTGAATAACTTGGATCATAATTTTAGTGTCCCCAACTGTGCAAGCCAAGCCAAAGGCGACCAAAGGAAACAAAACTCCATCAGGGCATGATGGAGAAAAATAAACCTTGGGAGAAACCAGACTCGGTCGGGGTGCCAGTTCTCCTCTGGCCTATTATTAAACAGTTTATTATTATTACTCTGGCAACCTTACAGGTCAGAAATCATATTAGATCGGAATATTCGAAATTTAGGGTATCACGTAAGAGACAGGTTTATTTAGGATGTTGCGTCGATTACACAAGAGTATGCATACTTGAAAGATCGGAGTTATTGCGCCAGAGACGGGTTTATTGAGCATGACGTGCCGGTGAGGCAAATTCAATCAATTAACACGGCTCAGCGGACACTCCAGGATGAGCTGGTCATGTCTAGGCGCAGGTCCACCATCCGATCCGGACACGGCCTGGATCCGGCCGACTGCAGTAAACCTCGGGATAAAAGAGAGACTAACATTAGCGTAGATGCCACTCTTTTTATGATGTAACGAGTACATCAGGTGTTATGGGAAGTGTTCCCGGTTCCGGCTGACCTAGTTAATGCAGCCTAACAATCAGTCAATTGATTTGAATAATGAAAGTTAAAAATGTTCTATGTGTATGCCATAGTAAAGAGATGTGTTTTTAGTCTAGATTTAAACTGACAGAGTGTGTCTGCTTCCCGAACAATGCTAGGAAGACTATTCCACAGTTTAGGAGCTAAATAGGAAAAGGATTGGCCGCCTGCAGTTGATTTAGATATTCTAGGTATGATCAACTGGCCAGAGTTTAGAGACCGCAATAGACGTGATGGAGTATAATGTGTTAAGAGCTCGCTTAAGTACCGGGGAGCTAAACCATTTAGTGCTTTGTAAGTAATAAGCAAGATTTTAAAATGTATGCGATGTTTAATAGGGAGTCAGTGCAATGTTGACAGAACTGGACTAATATGATCATACTTCCTGGTTCTAGTAAGAACTCTAGCTGCTGCATTTTGGACTAGCTGGAGTTTGTTTATTAAGCGAGCAGGGCAACCACCCAGTAGAGCATTACAATAATCTAGCCTTGAGCTCATGAACTCATGTACTAACTGTTCAGCATTTTGCATTGAAAGCATGTGCCGTAATTTAGATATATTTTTAAGATGATAGAATGCGGTTTTACAGATGCTAGAAACGTGGCTTTCAAATGAAAGATTGGTATCAAAGAGCACACCCAGGTTCCTCACTGACGACGAGGGCTTGACAGAGCAGTCATCAAGTGTTAGACAGTATTCTCGGTTACTACTTGTGGAGCTTTTCTGTCCAATAATTAAAAAGTCAGTTTTATCTGAATTAAGTTCCAGGAAATTACTATTCATCCAATTTTTTATATCAGCTATGCATTCCGTTAATCTTGTGAATTGGTAGGTTTCGTCAGGGCGTGAGGAAATATAGAGCTGAGTATCGTCAGCATAACAGTGAAAACTAACGCCATGCTTCCTAATGATATCTCCCAGTGGAGCAGATACAGGGTGAAGAGCAGCGGTCCTAACACTGAGCCTTGCGGTACCCCATACTGAACTTGTGTTCGGTGTGACATCTCTTCATTTACTGCTACAAACTGATAACGGTCAGATAAGTACGATTTAAACCATGCCAAAGCAGTTCCACTAACGCCAACATAACTCGAGTCTATTCAGAAGAATATTGTGATCGATAGTATCGAATGCAGCGCTAAGATCGAGTAACACAAATAGAGAGATACAACCACGATCAGATGATAAGAGTAAATCATTTGTAACTCTAATTAGAGCAGTCTCAGTGCTATGATACGGTCTAAATCCTGACTGGAAATCCTCACATATACCATTTCTTTCTAAATAGGAACATAATTGTGAAGACACGGCCTTTTCTAGTATTTTTGATAGAAACGGTAGATTCGAGATTGGCCTGTAATTGACTAATTCTTTACGATCAAGTTGCGTTTTTTTATTAAGTGGTTTAATTATATCCAACTTAAAAGTTTTCGGTACATATCCTAATGTCAAGGATGAATTAATAATAATGTGACAAGGCGGGAGACTCAGTGGGATCCATATGCAACTTTATTAAAGAAACAATCGTAGTAATACAGGCAAAGGTCAGATACCAGCAATGACAGTGTCCAAGGCAAAGGCAGATCATCAACGGGGACAGGCAAAGGGTCAAGGCAGGCGGCAGACAAGGCAGAGTATCCAGAGACAGGTAGAAGAGTTCAGGGCAGGCAGAAAACACTCGTGGGGGTAGCAAAGCAGTCTAAGGTCAAACCACAGGCGTAACAATAAACAAGGTAACCACTCAGTAGTGTTAGCCGGGGCAAAACAAGACTTCGCAATGAGTGTTTGAGTGTAGAGGCTTAAATAGTCTGGGTAATGGGAAACAGGTGTGTGTGTGTGTGTGATTAGCTTGGGTAATGGATGATAGGAAATGTAGTCCCGCAACATTAGTACTCCGGTGAGGGAGCCCTCTGGTGGCGATCGGAGGGAGCCACAGAGGCCAAGTTTGTGACAAATAATAAGCAGAGGATCTATGACCTCGGGAAGCATCTCTTTTAGTAGCCTAGTCGGTATAGGGTCAAGCATACATGTTGTTAATTTTGATGATTTATCAAGTTTAGCCAATTCTTCTCCTCCTATAGCAGTGAATGAGTGTCATTTTTCCTCAGTGACACTACAATGCTCTGTCTGAAGTGATACTGTAGTAGGCGGCTGCATGGTTATAATTTTATTCCTAATATTATCAATCTTACTAGTAAAGAAGTTCATCCCGATATGTGTTGTCTAACTCCAATAGAGTTTAGAATGTCTCTAAATGCCAATCCCAATGTGTCTTTTTCATTGTCTACGTGGATATTAAGATCCCCAACAATTAGTACTTTATCTACAGCTAATACTAACTCCGATACAAAACCAGCAAATTCTCTGATAAAGTCTGTATTGTGCCCTGGTGGCCTGTATACAGTAGCCAACACAAATGTCAGACGGGATTTATCATTTACACTACACAGCGTTACATAAAGCACCAAAACTTCAAAGGAATTATATTTGAAACTAGACATCTGAGTAATACTGAAAATATTATTATAAATTACAGCAACACCTCCCCCTTTACCTTTCAGACGTGGCTCATGTTTATAACAATAATCTCGGGTGTGCACTCATTTAAAGTAATGTAATCGTCAGGTTTTAGCCAGGTTTCTGTCAAACACAGCACATCTAAGTTATGATCTATAATCATATCATTGACAACAAGCGTTTTTGGCGAAAGGGATCGAATATCATCACCCCAAGCTTTATCAATTAATCATCTGTATTATATCAATGCATTATATCTTATCATCTGTTTATTTGTTGGACATCAATTAAATTTTTACTGTTGAATGGTTTTGATGGTTTTTTGTATTTACTAATTCGGGGAACAGACACAGTCTCTATGTCAGTTGGCGGCAACTGGCGCCAGCAATAATATCTGGCCCGCGGCGTGCCCTCATCTGCCGAATATGGCAGATTGTTTTGCCAACTGGAAAAGGAATAATTATTATTAAATTGGAGTTTTGGGTTTTCATGAGCTGTATGCCAAAATCATCAGTATTAAAACAATAAAAGACCTGAAATATTTCAGTTGGTGTGCAATGAATCTAAAATATATGAAAGTTTAATTCCCTTTTGAAAGGGAACTCGCTCTGCGTCAGCTTGATGCTACGGGGAACGCCTCCAGTGTGGCAGGTGTCTGAGCTACTATCGAATCACAGCAATCCTATTGACTGCCGACAGCCTATGATGTCATCAAGGTACGACCAGGAAGTATATAAGGGCGCCTTGCAAATATGACACCAGCTTCTTCATCTTCAGGGACTGTTTTGTCTGAATGCTTCAAGTCAAAGGTAATCCAAATTCATTTATTTTCTGCCTGGGATTAAGAGCATGCACAATCAAGCTTTTGTGGAGTCATTGTGGAGTCACATCGATTGTGTGTAATGTGAGCGAGGTTTTCAATCCGAGATTGCTCCATTCTCGTCTAGCGCTCTTCCTGAGGGAAGAGCGTTTTTGCATCTGAGATTAGTGATGTGATCCCCGCTCACGCCGAGGCTGAGCGCGGATGCACGTCACATTCCCTCGGCTGGGGTCGCCGATCGCCGCGAGGGGACGTTTCCCTCCGGCGATCTAGCGACTGACGAGATTAATCACAAGTGCTCTTAGGGATGGCTGGTGAGAAGGGAAATAAATTTCTCGGCCATCCTGACCATGTATGCTGAGCCGATGGCTGTTATGAGCGTGCTGCATGCAGGCTGCGGCCATCATGCGGGCGCATTAAAGAAGAGATCGCTCGTTTAGACTGAACGATCGATTTCTCCCCGGCCATAAAACCATTGGCTTATTTGAGCTTTCCATTCCTTCCTGATGCCATGTCGGTGTTGCAAGTGTACTAGGAAGACCTGCTGAGGGATCTCAATCATACCCTCACGCGCTGCACAGCTGTGCGCCATATCAGCGATAGCAGGGCCTGAGGGCCAGTGTCGCAGAAGCGCGGGTGGTGGTGTCTGAGGAACCGCACACCGCGGAGATCCGGGTCCCAGGCAGGTGGGAGGCATCACGGTCTACGGACCAGTGACGGGGCCTGAGGGCCGACATCGCCTCTCGTGCTCCCCACGGTTAAGGGCGGGGCGCAAAGAGGCGGACTCCCAGAGAAGAGGAATCGTATCACAACGCGGTTGGCGTGGATGAAATATCACTCCCTTGTGGGTGAGTTAAGAATTACATCTAATTTACTGCTCTTCTTCATCGTCTCCCCAGGTGCTTCTTACATCTGGCCCGGAGTGGGGCCGTGACGATGATACTCTAGATCCCGCTTGGCTGCGCTGTGAGAAGTAGGGCTGGGCGATATGACGATATAACGACGATGATCTCGATATCGATAACAGTCAGTGTTATCAGACGATAATCGACAGTATTTTAAAAATTAGACTGAAACTCACAGGACATTGCATTGCCAAATACATTACAAATAGCTTAGTAGTTACCATACACTTACCTTTTTAGTGTTTATGATGCATAGCTACAGTATAGCCTATATGTGTTAAAGCAAAACATTGAATTATGGATAAGTCGTTGGCTGTGTCTGTTTTATTATACATGCGCAAAGAGAAGCGCGTTATAAACTAATGAGTTTAAATGTTTTAAACAGCTCTAAAAATATTATTTGCTATAAAATTATAAATAGAATAGCCTGTTAATAATGCAAATATTAATCAAACATTTAAAACATTTAAAACATTTAAAATACTAACGCTAAAAATAAAACGAGAGGGTAAAATCTTTGGGAAAAAATATTTTATTCAGGACACAATGCGAACCATATTCAATCATTTAGAAAAATTGCTTTTATCAGTATAAACATATTCAAAACGTTTAAAAAAAAATATATCAAACTATGGGTAAACAAAAATCACCTTAAAATAACTATGCAAGTGATCTGTAAAACACCGCAACTGGTTTACCCAGCATGTCTTAACAGTTGCGTATGAAAATCATAAATGCATTTTTTAAAAATCATTAGTAAAATCTTCAAAAAACTAAATCATCATTTAAAATTAAAACAATTGATTTTTATTATTATTTATTAGACACCTTAAAAACAAAATATAACCCAAACACCTTTTATTTGAACCTATAAAAATAGGCTAACTGTAGTTTGCAAGCATAGCAGTTGCGTATCATGAATGCATTTTTTTAAAAAATCATTAAAATCATCAACAATCACTAGCCTTCATTAGGCTAGTTTGTCAAAAATAAAATATAATCTAAACACCAGGTTATTTAGGTAGCTAATTGAAACCTATGCATTTATAAAACATTAACGCAACAATCTAACGCAGGTTTCTAGAAAGGAAAACGAGCATATTAACCTTTTCTGGGGTTAAAGCATTACGGAATGGGGTGACAATTTGACCTGCTGCGCTAAAAACCCTTTCTGACGGACTGCTTGTTGCAGGCACACACAAAAATTTTCGCGTTACGAGAGACATGAGCGGGAATCGGCTTTCATTATTTTTCCACCACTCAAGTGGGTCCTCCTCTCCGTCAATTACATCTTCCAAAAGATAGGCCGCGAGCTCCGCCGCTGCCCGACCCGCTTCACTCGTAGGTGTTTTTTTGGTCTTTCCAAGGAGATCACTCAATGTGTTTTTTTTCTTCTTCAAAGGCACCTCTTGAGCGCTGGTGTTTGCATGTTCTTCGATGTTCTCTTGATTTACCAGGCTTGAGTGACGATGGCACTCTGTAATGGCATCAAGCACTTCTGTCTTGGTTTGCTCCAATTCGTTTAAATTAAATCCACCTCTGTAGCGGGGATCAAGGAGAGTGCTGACTCGGAGAAGTTTTTGGGTTGCGTAATTGTTATATTTGGCGTCTAATTCCTCCAAGATGCCAGTCTTAATTTTTTTACCCAATTGTGTGTCATCGTCATTTTCCGTTAAGACACGACGTGTGTGTTGTAGCACTGGGGTGACAGACGAAACAGTAACATAAGTTTCTCCTGACAAAACGTCAGTCAAGTCTGCTACAGGCTTCAGTCCTTTGTTCACTGACTCCAGAACGGAAATATCTTGCCACGTTAAGTTTGGTAGTGGACGTCGGCTTTTGTCATCTGCAAAGACCCGTCGTATTGCTGGAGTCTGCTCCAGAATCCTTTCTGTCATCTTCAGCTTCGAGCCCCAGCGCGTTGGACAGTCCTACAATTAATTAATAAAAAAACATTTTAAAAAAACAAAAAAACAAATAGGCTAACATTAGAATTTAAAGTGTCTATTTTTTTTATAGCAAACTTTTAATTGAACATTTGTTTAACCTTTTTTTGTTTTATTTGTTTAGCTGCGTGTGTTCCCCATTTTAATCTGTAGCATGTAGCTTAACCTTAAACGGTTGAAAATGTGTATAAAAGGTAACCATAGGACTGTATTTTAAATAGCCTACTATAAAATAAAGGTGTTAGAATAAAATTATTATAATATAAGAAATGAAAAAAATATATATAAAAGTGATGACAAAAATCATGGGTAGGCAATTTAAAATAGCATAATAAAATACAATATAAAATAACACATTACAAGGTTAATTTGTTAACATTAATGTAATAAACCAACACTGATAAATAGCCTATTTATCTTTTTTATGGTCAGTTCATAGTTTATTATCTAATGTTAACAAATAGCCAACTACAATTTTTGATAGTAGGCTAAGCATATTAGTAAATGTTGAAATTAAAATAATTCATTATTAAATTCATTATAACATCAAGTTCATTATTAGTTTATGCAACTAATGTAGTTAACTAATGAAACCTTATTCTAAAAAGTGTTAACAAAATAATATTAAAATAGAAAGTATTACAATAAAATGGTTTTACCGTTATGAGAGAGTGATTAGGTATGTCGAGCTCCTCTTGCGCTCTCACGAGTTCACGTCTTCGGTGCCAACTCTTCGAGAAAGCCCCATTAATGGCCCGGCATACACCAAATGCTCGGTCTGTACTGGCCTTCTCCTTCTGAAGTGAATTGTTTATGGCAACATTCAAATTATGCCCAAAACAATTAAGCCATGGCCATTTTAGTTGCCGCACAGCTGCAACAACATTAGCTCCATTGTCTGTGGTAATGCATGAAATCTTTTTTTCATCGACACACCATTCTTTAACACTCTCCAAGAGACTATCTGCTAAATAATCTGCTGTGTGGCTCTCAGGCACATAAATCGTTCCGAAGCAGTTTGATTGTAGTGCCCAGTTTTTGTCTATGTAATGAGCAGTAATTGACATGTAAGGTGTCATCGTATTGCTGCTCGACCACATATCTGTCGTAAGAGCGACATAATCCGCGCTACTGATTTTAGTCATAACCTCAGTTTTCACTGTATTATACAGCTCTGGAATAGCTGTTCTTGAGAAATAATTCCGACTGGGTACTTCATACTGCCGGTCAAAAGTTTGAAGCATGGACCGGAATTCTGCCTGGTCCACAAGACTAAGAGGCATCATCTCTTTAACCAGAAAACGGGTCACAGCTAGAGTGCACTGTCTCCATTTTAAACTCGATTTATCATACTTATTTCCACAAGCGAACGCAGAAGCAATCGGAGTTAAACTAGAACTTTTCCCGCTTTGAGAAGCGGCTGCAGAGCGGGGCTCAAATGAGGCCGCTACTGCTGGATGGTGTATGCGGATATGGCTGCGGAGATTAGTGGTCTGCGCATCTTTAACCTTTACTCTTTTTTTGCACAGCCTGCAGATAGCCTCTGTTGGATCTGCTGGTTCACCATTTGCATTCGGTTTAAATCCAAAATACTCCCAAATTACCGATGTGCATTTTTTCTTGGATATTAAACCGTTGTCCTCCATTTTATGCCTGAAATTTTTTGACACAGACATGAGCAATTGCGCGCGAGTGGGCGGGGTCAGTGAAGTAGATGATATTATCAGATATCGCGATATTTTAGAAGGCGATTATCCCCCCAAAAAAATTCACATATCGCCCAGCCCTAGTGAGAAGGCCCTCAGGCGGTTCAATCAATCAATCAATCAATCAACTTTATTTATTTAGCGCTTTTACAATCACGATTGTGTCAAAGCAGCTTCACAGTGTCAAACAGGATAATATTGCGACAAAATTAGATTTGGCTGTACAGTCGTACTGGAGAAAACAGTAATGTTATTAGCTTAGTTTAATTTATCATATAGCAACAATGTTGGCAGATCAGTATTTAAGTTTATAGAATTAAATAAGACCTAATTCATACATTTTATTTGTATAATAAGTTGAATAACTTTAATCATATTTTTAGTGTCCCCAACTGAGCAAGCCAAGCCAAAGGCGACAGTGGCAAGGAACCAAAACTCCATCAGGGCATGATGGAGAAAAATAAACCTTGGGAGAAACCAGACTCCGTCGGGGTGCCAGTTCTCCTCTGGCCTATTAACACACCGTGTAAGAATATTATTCTGGCAACCTTACAGGTCAGAAATCATATTAGATTGGAATATTCAAAATTTCAGGGTATAACGGAAGAGACAGATTTATTTGGAAATAAATGATGGGATGGTGCGTCGATTACACAAGAGTATGAATACATGAAAGATCGGTTGCGCTCCTAAGCATGCATACTGTGGGTAAAGCTTATGTGTGAATATCGTTGCGCGCAGGAGGCAATCCTTGTGAGGGAAACATTTATTCTTGATGTTGTGTGAGACTTCATGCTCCCCGCCGAGGGTTTGGGGATCACAGTATCGTGGAGGACACCATAGGGCCCTGTAGTTCCCCTGTCCGGTGGCTAGAACGATTTTCTAAGATGCCAATATGTGGAATGTTTAGAGCTAGCTTTGCTAGAAGAGAATAGCCGCCATTGTATGTACAGTTGTGCGAACGGTTTTTGCCTCCTCTCTGTGTGATGAAGCAGTATTTAAGGAAACTGCTCATTCTTGTGGGAATGTGCTGTTGTTTTAGGCGAGTGTGCTCTCCTAGTCAAACAGGAAGCTCTTAGCCACCCCAGGGTAAAGCGGTTAGCGTTGCCCCTCGTGGAATTTCATAGACAGGAGGGTGAGTTCAGGATGAGTCATGAACTACAGATTTATGTCTAGCCTCGCGGGGCTTGGACGGAGTATTATTGAGTTTTTTTCGCTCCCCCGAGCCGCACATAATACTCTTATGCAGGCTGGCCCTCTCAGGGCCGCCACATCTATTGGCCTAGGCTTTTTCTGGAGGGCCTGCTGGGGTAGCAGAAGGCCTCGTCTGGCTTCCCCCAAGGGGGTGTTTCTGGGCTTCAGTCACTGGATGACAGGTAGTAGGCCTCGTGGGGCCTCCCTGAGGGCCTGCTGGGACACAGCAGGCTTCATCTGGCTTCCCCTGAGGGGGTACTCCAGGGCCTCAGCGCTGGATGACAGGTAGTAGGCTTCACCAGACCTCCCTGAGGGCCTGCTGAGGTACAACAGGCCTCATCTGGCCTCTCTAGGCCTCCCGGAGGGTGTGTCCCCGGTTCCCAGTTCCTATGACAGTGAGCATAGCAGGTATCAGGCCTCTCCAGGCCTTCCTGTGGGTGAGCCCCTGAGCTTGGACGCTCGGTTAACCAGTATAATGTGGTGTCAGGTGATAGGCCCCTTTGGGCCTCCCGGATCCGGTCTCGGTGACAAGCTAGCCGCTAGCAGGGCTTGCTGCCAGGTAGTAGGCGTCGCCAGGCCTCCCTGAGAGCGAGCTCCATGGTTTGGACACTCGCGCAGCTAACATGGGTGACTTCTGGTGGTGAATGGCCTCATGGGCCTCCCTGAGGGGATCAGTTAAGCCACTTCCCTCCTGCTTTAAACAGCTAGCTTCAACGGTGCCAGTTAGAGGCTCCGTCAGGCCTCCCTGGGGTGGAACGAGTTCCTTGGATGGAGCCACATAACTGGCTCAAGCTGACAGCTATTGGTTCCTGCCATCAGGCTTCGGTCCTAGCCTGCAACACCTAATGGTGGTTGCATACTCTAGCACGACGAGATGACACTGCTGCTATGCAGTCCCTACAGGACGGGGACCTGCATAGGTTGCCTACAGCATGGTACCTACAAGGCAGGCTTAAGAGCTCCCCTCTTATGAGGGTCGTCTGTGAGCTTACGGCCGCCTAGGCCTGATCAGTTGGTTGTAGACCCCGCGGGGCCTCCCTGTGAGATCAGCCCGTAGGCCTTCTCAGGCCTCCTGAGCACCCCTGTAATGTATGTGCTCAGTAGATTCTAGGATCGAGCAGCTAACTCTCCTCACTAGCCAGGGTCCGAAAGCACTACGCTGAGCGCTGTTCTCCAGGAGAGCCCGTCTCTGAGGTCCGGCCTGAGGCGGATACTGCCAGTTTTGCAGTCCCTCAGCTGGATGCCTCTCCAGAGGCTCTGTTTTTCAACAGACAGGGCTGGCCGACGGAAGCGTCCCGCATAGCGACGCCAGGTCAGGCCTCCCTGGTGGCATTCGGTGAAGTTCTTCCTGAATAGTGACTGGCTGGGGCGCCCTCGGGTCCCCTCGCCACATTCCCTTAAAGGAACCCCTTCTGTTGAACGGGTTGGTTCCAGGTCTTTGAGCGGCCGGGGTAGGACTTAATGTGGTACACGAAGGTGCCCCAAGGCCATAGCTTGGGTTATGACCGTAGGGAATGCTGTCACTGACAGCCTAGTGTGACCAGAGGGGGAGTGGTTCAGGCATTTCAGTTGAATTTGCTTGACCTGACAGTTGTCACTGCCAGTAGGCATGCACTCCCCTCGGCATGGCGGCGTGGGTATATCGTTCCCCATAGCGTCAAGATGACGCAGCGCAAGTTCCCTTTTGAAAGGGAACGTCTCCGGTTACGACTGTAACCTTAGTTCCCTGAGAACAGGGAACGAGATGCTGCATCACTTTGCCATGCCTCGGGGCCTGCCTGCGAACAGTCCCATAAGACGAAGAAGCTGGTGTCATGTTTGCAAGGTGCCCTTATATACTTCCTGGTCGCACCTTGATGACATCATAGGCTGTCGCCGGTCAATAGGATTGCTGTGATTTGATAGTAGCTCAGACACCTGTCACGCTGGAGGCGTTCCCCGTAGCATCAAGCTGACGCAGCGCGAGTTCCCTGTTCTCAGGGAACTAAGGTTACAGTCATAACCGGAGACGTTTTTATCATTACATTATGGAAAATAATGATCTTTATCACAATATGCTAACTTTTTTAGAAGGACCTGTATAATTCACAATATGGAACAATTCAAAACATAGTTTGTTAAGAGCAATCAAACATGCCAATAATGGGCTTATTCAAATCCTCTTTTATGTTTTGAGTTATTTTTATTTCTTTATTTCTTTATTAAATTATCCCTTGAGTATGTACTGGCCGCCATCTAGTGGCAAATTTTTTTTTGGCCCGTGGCCAAATATACTTGGCGACCCCTGCTCTATGTGATAATATCTAGGTGAAAGCGTCTCTATGTGCTGGGATTTAGCTGACTCTGGTGACGTGAGACAGGGGGTGCTAGTTCTCCTCTGGCCTATTAACACACCGTGTATGATTACTATTCTGGCAACCTTACAGATCAGAAATCATATTAGATTAGAATATTCAACATTTCAGGATATCACCTGAAATAGTAATCTTTCAGAATCTTTTGTTATTGATTACAGACAGTAGTGTTTAATTTTCATTACCACAGTTTATTATAGTATTAAGGGGTAAATTACATGGCACAATTCTGTAAGAGACAGGTTATAAAGTTTTTACGCTTCATTTAATCATTTCTCCAGTTCCTGTATAAAACTAACTACAGACTATAAATCACTATAATGCAATCGGCAGGTTGATTTACTCAAAGTGTAAAAATAGAGTAAATAACTTCATCCTCATTTCCAACATGTTTCTGATAAATATGATATTCATTATAAATATGGTGATTATCTGTAAGCTGGTGTAACCCCTCCTGTTCATATCACTCGCTCCAAATGGGACTCAAACCCGGGTCAGCCGGCATGACAGTTGGACACTCAAGGAGGCTAAAGGCTGCAACCTCTAGCGTCAGTCACTAGAGCGTCTCTTGAGGTCAGAGGAGTGAGGTTTACTCGCACAGTGACTACTAGCTGGCCTCTGTTACACTGGAACTCAATATATGATATTTCCATCTAAATCTAACCATGTAATCAAACGGAAAAGTCATCCGTCTGTTTATTATCATGTTAATTAGTGTGTCTTCACTATAATTAGTGTGTCTTCCCAAATACCACACTTTACATATTCTTGAGTTGTTGAACAACTATTGCTTTTAATGACCTAGAACATCACAATCATTAAAGGGTCATCACACACACCGTTTCTGCATATCTTGTTTCCACTGAATTTGATCAAACAATCAAGGAGAAGGTTTTTATTATTTCCAAGCATGAGATCTCTGTGAAATACAGTCTCTGACGCCCAGACGCCTTTAGAGCAGAAAAACAATCATAGACAAAACGGCACAAACACACAATAATGTTCTTGAGCCCCTAAACACACCTGGATTAAAATATGCTTAACACATCACAATTATACACACATTAATTATAAACCATTGATCAAACTAAATGAAACTGATCATCATCAACACACACACAATAATGTTAATGAGCCCCTAAACACACCTGGATTACAATATGATTAACACATCACAATCACACACACATGAATTATAAACCATTGGTCAAACTAAATGAAACGGATCATCATCAACACAAACAGAGCTGGAGAAAAGCACATTACACACCATCACACACTGATCCCACTGTCTATATGAGGATTTATCCCACACACACGCACACAGACACACGTACAGACACACGTACACACACACACAAACACACACACATTGTTTCAGAAGTTCCGCTGTAGTATTAACGTAATGAAGAGCCTCTATAGCATCTCACTGTCACTGATTTATCATGAGCTCAAAGCATTATGGGTAGAATCTCTCATCAGTCTATCCTGATTCTTTAACACAGTTTCACTGATGATGAACTAGACCAAATACAAATGCCAGCATAGAGCGGCTGAGTGAATGTGGCCTGGACTGAGTGGATGAGGCTCATTGAGTCTCCAGAGACGCTGTAGAAGGACAGAGTTCCTGCACTGGGATCCACATACACTCCTACTCTACAGCTTTGAGACTTTTTCTGGAATTCAGTCCGTATGTTATTGTGTGTGAATGCGTAACTGGAGAGATAATAGGACAAACACCAGGACTGATCATTACCTCCAAACATAGACTCATTAACCTGTCCCTTCCTGCCGATGCTCTTATATGACACTGATACACCCACATCTCCACTGCACGAAACCTCCCAGTAAGAGCGTCCACTCACACTCTCGCTACACAACACCTGCCAATAAAAATCAAATCTGTCTGGATGATCAGGATACGGCCGATCATTATCACTGAGAGTTATCCCTCGGTTCCTGTCAGTCAGAAGGAGGTCTTTATTCACTGTCTTCGGATCCAGAGTGAGGCGAAATGAATCTGATGGAGAGAAACACATCAGCATCAGGAATTATGCATCTGATCTTTTACTGTATCTGAACTCTTCATGTTCAATATATCAGCAGTGTCTCAGTTCAGTTTAATCATCATTCACATGATCAACTCTAAAACTCTTCTGTCATGTTTCCTCTTCTCCAGGAAGAACATGAACACACTCATGAGTTTTTCTGCTTGTGTTCTCAGTGACTTACATTGGAGGAAGTCGCTCCTGGTCTTGGGATCAGGGACTGTGGAAATCAACAGACATGAAGAGTGTGATTATCATCTCAAGAGAAAATGATCCTGCACCCATTGCTAACACATGCAAACATCCTCCAACACAGAAGATATTTAGAGAAATGTTCCTGCTGTTTCCAGAGCCCAAATCCTGACTCAAGCACTATTGAGGGTTTGACACTATTGACATTAGTATACTGCCCTACAAAGGCAAAAGACCTTAACTCACTGGAGTGTGGAACTCAGAAAAATGACTTTAAAGATTTTTGTTGTTGTCCAGCCGAATTAGTTAGAGGTAGGACACTGGAAATCTGGCATTTAGATGTTTTAGTAATGAAAATTATCTACATACACTTTTTTTTTACTCAAACTTGACTTTTGACCCCTATTTTGAAGTTACTGCACTCTGCCTTTGTATTGTCTGCAAAAAATGAGGAGTCATGCCAAGGCAAAAGGCAGTAACTTCCATATTATCAATATTTGGTTGCTTATCACCATTTACAAAATCAATATAGTAACACTTGTATAAAATCTAATGATCATGGCATTTATTTTGGATGATTTACAATTAATTATAGCCATCTTATTATTATTAAGGACACAATACGTCTTGTAAAGAATATCTTCATTGGTGTGCAGCAAAACTTACAGGTTGATGGGTGACACTGAATTATATCAACAAGATGAGATTATTTCTAATGAGTAAACATTTGCATATATAATGCAAAGATATAAAAAAATAGAACAAATAACAAATCATGTAAAAATGCATGGGATCGGAATAAGATAAATAGCAAATAGTGCCGCTGGTTAATCAAGGGTTAAGTTTGGCTATCACACTCTAATGACAGCGCTGACTGGATCGGATTGCCCATTCATAGGCTAAGTAATTATTTATTGCAATATGTTTTTATTGTTTTTATCTAGTAAAAAAAGATACAATAGGCTACATAGCTTTATTACTTTTACATCTTTGAATGAAAATCGCCTATAGCCTAAAAGGACAACTTTTAGATTGATGTGAACGACAAGTAGGAATAATTCTCAGAATGCTTGTGGATTAAACATCTCCGATGACGTTGGATTTTGGCCATGGATTTTATCGGGTTTACAAGAAAAGGTAGGATATATGGATATAATTGCGAACTGTTACTACTGATTGTATGCGTGATCGCACACTGTCACGGCATTCGAGTATCTACACACACTCGTGCAGTGGGCAGCCCCAGACTGCCTGACAGCGTGCTGAGAGAATATTCTGCTTTATGAAAACATGTATGACACTCAGTACACAGGCTACACCGTAACTTAAACGCGGCAAACTTTAATAGACAGTAAAACAAAGGCGGGACACCAACTGCATGTCGGTACCGTAACTTAATTTTGACGCATGGCTAAACAAAGGCAGAGTACCGTAACTCAGTTTGAGCGTTCCAAAACAAAGACAAAGAGCGGTAACTGCTGTTACGGTGTTCTGCCTTGGTTTCTCCTGGGCTTTTGGAAATTACTGTTAAGACAATCCATAATTTTCTCGAAAAAACAACAGAATTGACTAACGATATTTATCCACATGATAAAGGAGGTCTTGAATGTCCCAAAAATGTCAATAACTCATTTTCGACCAAAAACGAAGTTACGGCCTTTTGCTTTTGCACGGCAGCATAGTATAGGTTACTAAAAATTCTGTTTACTATGTAAATTTAATTTTTTTAAATCATAAAAATTATGTTTGGTTTCAAATACAAACCCGATTCCAAAAAAGTTGTGACACAGTACAAACTGAATAAAAAGGAATGCAATTATTTACAAATCTCATACATTTCTATTTTATGCACAGTAGAATATAGATAACATATCAAATGTTGAAAATGAGACATTTTGAAATATCATGCCTAATATTGGCTCATTTTGGATTTCATGAGGGCTACATCCATCCATCCATCCATCATCTTCCGCTTATCCGGGGCCGGGTCGCGGGGGCAACAGTCTAAGCAGAGACGCCCAGACTTCCTTCTCTCTGGCCACTTCCTCCAGCTCCTCCGGGGGTACCCCGAGGCGTTCCCAGGCCAGCCTGGAGACATAATCCCTCCAGCGTGTCCTGGGTCTTCCCCGGGGCCTCCTCCCGGTGGGACGTGACCGGAACACCTCCCTGGGAAGGCGTCCAGGAGGGATCCGAAATAGATGCTCGAGCCACCTCAGCTGGCTCCTCTCGATGTGAAGGAGTAACGGCTCTACTCTGAGCTCCTCCCGAGTGACCGAGCTTCTCACTCTATCTCTAAGGGAGCACCCAGCCACCCTGCGGAGAAAGCTCATTTCAGCCGTCTGTATCCGGGATCTTGTCCTTTCGGTCATGACCCACAGCTCATGACCATAGGTGAGAGTAGGAACGTAGATTGACCGGTAAATCGAGTGCTTTGCCTTACGGCTCAGCTCCTTCTTCACCACAACAGACCGGTACATCGCCCGCATTACTGCAGATGATGCACCGATCCGTCTGTCAATCTCCCGTTCCATCCTTCCCTCACTCGTGAACAAGACCCCAAGATACTTAAACTCCTCCACTTGAGGCAAGAACTCTCCACCAACCTGAAGTGGCTACACATGAGGGCTACACATTCCAGAAAAGTTGGGGCAGGTAAGAGGCCGGAAAAGTTAAATGTACATATAAGGAACAGCTGGAGGACCAATTTGCAACTTATTAGGTCAATTGGCAACGTAATTGGGTATAAAAAGAGTCTCTCAGAAGTCAAGATGGGCAGAAGATCACAAATTCCCCCAATGTTGCGGAGATATAAGAAAGGAGTTTCTCAGAGAAAAATTACAAAGAGTTTGAAGTTATCATCATCTTCAATGCATAATATCATCCAAAATTTCAGAGAATCTGGAACAATATCTGTGCCCCTGCCATCTTCCCTCCGACAAACTCCATTCTCTGCCCGTTCGTAACTGACCCTGGTCACACCTAGGAATGGACTTCATCACAGATCTCCCCTTCTCCAAGAACCATACAGTCATCCTGGTAGTGGTTGATTGATTCTCAAAATCCTGCCGTCTGATTCCCTTGAAAGCGTTGCCCACCGCCACGGAGACTCCCGAGTTCATGTTTAAACATGTCATCCTATACTTTGGCATTCCTGAAGACATCATCTCAGATCAGGGTCCCCAGTTCATCTCCAGTGTCTGGAAAGCATTCCTTGAGCCCCCAATCGAATGGGCTGACGGAGAGGAAGATCCAAGAGATTGGCCGCTTCCTCTGTACCTTCTGTCATGGCCACCAGAACTCCTGGAACCAGTTTCTTCGGTGAGCTGAGTATGCACAGAACTCCCTGTGTCAACCATCCACTGGTCTTTCTCCATTATAGTGCAAGCTCAAATACCAACCTCCTCTGTCCCCCTCATTTACCATCTCCTGTTCTCCTTGTCTCTGTTCCATAACATAGACAGCACTGAATCACATACATGAATGCTACTGTAATGGAAATAACAACATGGGCTCAGGAATACTTCCAGAAAACATTGGTGAACACAATCCACCGCGCCATTCGCCGTCGTCGGCTAAAACTCTATAGGTCAAAAAAGAAGCCATATCTAAAAATGATCCAGAAGCGCAGGCGTTTTCTCTGGGCCAAGGCTCATTTAAAATGGACTGTGGCAAAGTGGAAAACTGTTCTGGGGTCAGACCAATTAGAATTTGCAGAAATTTTTGCCAGCAGCCATATCACCCTGTAGCCCAAGACTGGTTTCCCACTGAAGCTAAGCAGGGCTGAGCCTGGTCAGTACCTGGATGGGAGACCTACTGGGAAAACCAGGTAGCTGCTGGTAGAGGTGTAAGTGAGGCTCACCCTGTGGTCTGTGTGTGTCCTAACACCCCAGTATAGTGATGGGGACACTATACTGTCAAAGAGCACCGTCTTTCAGATGAGACGTTAAACCGAGGTCCCGACTCTCTGTGGTCGTTAAAAATCCCAGGATGTCCTTCGGAAAAAGAGTAGGGGTGTAACCCCGGCATCCTGGCCAAATTTGCCCATTGGCCTCTGTCCATCATGGCCTCCTAATAATCCCCATATCCTGATTGGCTTCATCACTCTGTCTCCTCTCCACCAATCAGCTGGTGTGTGGTGAGCGTTCTGGCGCAATATGGCTGACGTCGCATCATCCAGGTGGTGCTGCACATTGGTGGTGGATGAGGAGATTCCCCCTTCAATGTAAAGCGCTTTGAGTGCCTAGAAAAAGCGCTATATAAATGTAATGAATTATTATTATTATTATTATTATTATTATTATTATTATTATTATTATTATTTTGGAAAACTGGTACGCCATGTCATCCGGACTAAAGAGGACAAGGACAACCCAAGCTGTTCTCAGCGCTCAGTTCAGAAGCTGATCTCTGATGGTCTGGGGTTCATGAGTGTGTGTGGCATGGGCAGCTTACACATCTGGAAAGGCCATCAATGCTGAAAGCTATATCCAAGTTCTAGAGCAACATATGCTCCATCCAGACGGCGTCTCTTTCAGGGAAGACCTTGCATTCTCCAACATGACAATGCCAGAGCACACACTGCATCAATTACAACATCATGGCTGCGTAGAAGAAGGATCCGGCACTGAAATTGGCCAGCCTGCAGTCCAGATCTTTCACCATTAGAAAACATTTGGCGCATCATAAAGAGGAAGATGCAACAAAGAAGACCTACGACAGTTGAGCAGCTAGAAGCCTGTGTTAGACAAGAATGGGATTAGATTCCTATTCCTAAACTTGAGCAGCTCGTCTCCTCAGTCCAAAGACGTTTGCAGACTAATATATATAAAGAAGAGGGGATGACACACAGGGGGAAACATGGCCACGGCACAACTTTTTTGTTATGTGTTGATGTTGTTGTTGATGTGTTGATTAAGTTCTACATCATTGCTTTCTGTTTTTATTCACAATTTGTACAGTGTCCCAACTTTTTTGGAGTCTGGTTTGTACTTTTAAAATCATATATCATAAATTCCTTAAAAAAAAAATATTATCAGATATTCCTTCAACTCTTGGTATCAATATAATCAATGTAAGAAGTGAATTTTTGTCCTTTTCAGTTGTTGTTTTTTGTTGTTGTTGTTGGATAACTTAGCCTGTGGTAATGCTAACTGCATAACATTTGCCACAGGGATGTTTTTTATTGGAGTTTTAATATTTAACCACAATTTCCTTTAAAAAAAAAAAAAGCACTCAGGCCCTTTTGGACAAAAATGTCCACATCAAAACCCACTAAAACTGCTATTTTTAATCCTGTTGCCATTTAACTATAAAAAAAGGTGCAGTCTTTGTTAATAGGCTTTTATTCTGTTGGCAAGACTTTACAATTTTTATTTTGGGCATATAAAACAAATACTCACTTTATGCATATCATAAAGCCAATTTGTTAAATTATGCAGCTATAATTTTGTGGGTGTGTTGGTATGTATGTAATAAAATAAACTGTGTGTGGGTGTGCATGTGTGTGCTTGTAATATATAGCCGCGTTTCCACCACAGGAACTTTACCCAGGAACCAGGAACTTTGGGTGGTACTTCGTGTGTTTAGACCGCAGGAACCAGGGTATAAATGAAGTTCCGGGTAAATATTTCCCCCTCCAAACGGCCCTGCTCGCGGGGTAGTACTTTTTCAAAGTTCAGGAACTTTCGAGGGCGGGACTTGGGCGCTGAACATGCTGATTGGCTTAGCTCACGCAGCCTTTTATTTCTACAGGCATATTTACAAGTCTTTTGCGAGGTTCTGTCTACGTTCAGTAAATATCAGTCTTGCTCTCTGTCTGATGGCGTGCGTTCTTCTCAGCCATCTCACGTTCAATGTCCGTAATAGCTGATAATAATATACATTGTAATTTTAAATCTAGCTTTACAAGCTTTCTGAATATGCTGCTGAATCTGCATAGTAGTGCTCTTTTCTGTCGTTGTGAATTACCTCTTTAGTAAACCGATACATAACCAGCAAAAGCAGCACAGCTTGAATCTCTTCCATACTCGTTATTCATTTTTTTTCACCATGTAAACGACCTGACCGATTACTTTTAAGTGTGCGTCCTTACATGACGACAGCACGCGCCGCGCTCATGTTGACAAGAGAGGAAAGCTCATTTTTCTGAGGGGTAAACTTTTTATTTTGTAAGTTATGAAGATAGGGGGGGGAAGTTCCTGTAAAAAAGTTCCTGGTACAAATTGTTCCGGGTAATTTTGGTGGAAACGGGGCTTATGAGAGAGAAAAACTCAACTGCGAATAACAAATCCAACCGCTGTGAACCAGTGGAGTTTTTGATTTTAATGTTCTAGTTTTAGAGCTCCTTTGTGTTTGTGACGTGACACACTTTATACACTTTTTTGACTTCAACAATAATGTGCCATGGGTCTTCTTTAAAATAAAACCAAACTGAAGTCTGTGCACCCAAGATTATTTTTTAGGACATTTTGTCCTCTATGAACCTATGTGTAACTTTTTTTAAATTGATGTACAAGGGTTAATGAAAAGTTAATAATGGTTTGTTCATAAATTGTTTATGATTAGCAATTGTTTTTTGATATAATAATTTAAAAAAAAACTACTAATGATCGGTTTGATTTATTACAAAGCTTTGTATTTATAGTGAATTTCATATGAAAGTAGCATACATTTGTTAGGAAATATAGTTGTCAATGCATACATTGATAAAGATTAAAGGGACAGTTCATCCAAAAATGAAATTTGTCATCATTTACTCACCCTCAAGTTATTCCAAACCTGTATGAGTTTCTTCTGCTGAACACAAAATATATTTTTTTATGAATATTTGTAACAAAACAGATTGAGCAACCATTTTTTCCTTACTATGGTGGTCATGGGTTGCTTTTTATTGCTTTGTTACAAACATTCTTCCAAATATCTTCTGACTTCCATTTTAACATCTGCCATGTGAAGCCACACGAGTAAGGAGCTCCACAAACCACCTTTTATATCTTGTTTTAATACTTGATACAGCGTTATTACTGAGAGTTTTACAAAGTCTTCAAAAGCCCAACGACTAAAGAAGAGAGTGCTGCTATTATGGCTGCCATAAGTAGATGCTAAAATTATATTGTATTTAAAAACATGAAATTAAATAAATTAAAATAGACTGAGATAACATACTGTGCTTGAGATGTGATTAAAATAATGGGCAGTGGATGAGATATAAACTAATGATTCATTATTTTAACAATTCCTCGGGAAGTTAATTTGTCGCTGTCACGTCAGCTCACTCAGACTCATTTGGTCATGGCTAGCAATAAGCAGCAGAAAAGATTTTCAGACTTTTTTTTGAGTAGCGTTACTACTAACACGGTTAACCCCTTTCCATTCAAAGATCGTATACGGCCCTAGATTACTGATGTCAACATTCAATGCACATTAAAACATCACACTCTAACAATCTGGAAAAACGTGGTATAATTATAAAATTAAAGCCTTCAGCTACGTTATTTGACCAATGTTTATGATGCAGTGACAATAATATCTTAATTTATGTCAGGAGTGTATTATAATTTATCTGGTATGAATGATATTTTGAATGGAATATCAACAAGAATCAAAAGCCAGTCACGTCTTCTAGATTTAATTTGTGATCATAATACATGCACTAAACAACATCCATTTGGGCACTTAGTCAAAACATGCACATATTTGGACAAATATAGATTTATCAACACATGTTTGCAAAATATTTTGTCATTAGAGAATAACATTTCTATTCATTTCTCACTGAATTATGCTGATCTGAAGAGATGAATATTATGCACAGCCATCTATCAGTATGTTTACGTCCTGCTGCACATCACTCATGATCTCAGAGCTTTCTCATTCGCTGTTCAGCTGTCAATCATCTTACTTTACAATACTCCTGCGCCCTCTGGTGACGCTGTTCTGCACACTTCCTCATTCTCATCTCTCTGCTGTAAACATTGCCAACTCCTGAAACACGAAGCTAATAAATGCACGAATACGATGGCAAATGGTTTGTATGTGTTTGCATGTGATTTGGTGTATTTTCATATGTATAAAGAATGTGTTCAGTAACATATGCCAACCAGATGTAGTGATTAGCTCCATATAAAATGCTAAATATAACGTTTTAACTTTATTGAACATCACTGAATCCCACAGTATGCCGAGATCGGAAGTAAATACAAACACTCGCTGGCTGTTTAAAGGGAGTTTGGAGTTAAAGTGTAATATCAATCTTTAATTTTGTGTTATGTAGCTTGACGTGAACCGTAGCTCTAATGCAACAGCCACACCAGGAGCTATATTTTATTTCAAATAAGGTAGCAACAGTATGCTTAATTTTGTCTGTTGCCAAAAAGACTTCAGATAGTAGGTTTTAATGTAAATTGGAATGAATGTGGGATTGATGGCCAATCCAGATTTACTGAATAGGTAATTATGCTTGAATATAAATAAAATAATTACTATAAAAGAATAATGAGGATTAAGTCCAGGATTATATAGGGATTAAGTGAAAATGTCTCAGGTTACTCACGTAACCTATTTTCTCTGAATAGGGACCGAGACGCTGCGTAATGACGCATATGGGCTACGCATATTGGCGTGACGATCGTCTGAAGCCCTTATAGAATCACGCCAATTTATTGGCTGATGGCGCAGCACCGCTCCTCTTGCTCATCAACTTTGAGCTATTCTGGTGCGCGCGGCATCTTCTCCCCAGATTTCTCTGCCGAGCAAGACGGCTTGTCGGATGCAAAAGGCGGAGGGTGGAAAGAATGGAGGATGGTGACCTGCGAGCAGAAGGATGTGGACAAAATCTTGGGCACATAACCTGGCCTGGGTCTCAGAGAGACCTAAACTAGGAAAGCCTAACTAACAGAGAGGGCTTACAAATCCCCCACTCGCTTTAAAGAAGTTAGAGCCAATAAAAGAGCAACTTTTAAGAGTCAGAACCCGCTCCGGAACTGACTCCAATGGCTCAAAGGGAGCACTCTTCAAACCTCCCAGGACAATAGATAAGTCCCAAGAGGGTACACCAGGGGAGCGAATTGGCCTCAGGCGCTTGACCCCTCTCATAAAAGATGAGGCTAAAGAATGCTTCCCAAAGGGGTCTCATCCAACTCCCTGTGAGCGGCAATAGCCGCTACATACACTCTGAGAGTAGTAGCCGCCGCCCTGGCTGCAAACTTCTCCTGCAGAAACTCCAGAACTGAACCATAGGGCAGTCGACTGGACTACTACTGTGGGCCGAACACCATGCCTGAAAAACCTTCCAATTGGAAGAGTAAAGCTTCCTCGTAGAGGGGGCTCTGGCATTAGCGATGGTCTCCTGCACATCTGCTGGAAGACCGACCCTTAAGACTGATGGCCCCTTATAGGCCACACCCACAGTTTCCAGATCTCGGGACAAGGATGCCAAATCCTGCCCTGGAGCTGTAAAAGCAAATCCTTTCTGACTGTAATCTCCTATAAGGAGGGGAGTCCAGTAGAACAATCAGTTCCGAGAACCACGTCTGAGACGGCCAGAATGGTGCCACCAGCAGAAGATTGGCCTTGCTCCCTCTCATTCTGCACAGAACCGCCGGAATCTGCTTGGGGATATGGACTGCCCTGAGGGACAGGAATTTGCCCTGGGCCCACAGGAGGAGACGGTGCGCATGCCTGTTCAGGGTGCGCGACTGAGAGCCACCCCCCCCCCCCACCGCCATGTTGTCTGTCCTGACAATGACATGGTGCCCTGCGAGGAAGGGGAGGAAATGCCGAAGGCCCAGGAAGACCGCTCTCAGCTCTCGGCAGTTAATGTGCCAGGCTTGACTTTCCTATGTCCAGATGTTCATGCTGGACGGCCTTCGAATACCGCACCCAAATCGGTGAGGGAGGCGTTCGTCGTAATCATCTGGCAACGGAAAACGACCCCTGTGCCGACTGAAGCGGGCCAGACATGTCCTGATACTGGAAATCCGGGCAGAAGCCAGACGGGCCTGCATTGACACAGAATCCAGACAGACCCCTAAAAAGGTGGTCTGTCGGGATGGTAAGGACACACTCTTAATGGTGTTCACAGGGCCAGGCTTGAAGTGGGCCAGGCATGTCCTGATACTGGAAATCCGGGCAGGGTCCAGAGGGGCCTGCATGACACGGAATCCAGATAGACCCCTAAAAGGCGGTCTGTTGGGATGGTAAGAACACACTCTTAACGGTGTTCACAGGGCTGGAGGGATCGTTCGGCCGCAACAGAAAGCTGACTGCGTCCATATGCGGCGAGGAGGCTGCGATGACCTGAGTGGGAAGCGTAAGGTCCACTGACCACTGGAGAGAATGGGCCGTGTCTCCTAGAAAACGGTTAGTGGAAATGGGATCCGACGGACTCAGGGGGAGAAAGCCTAAAGTGTCTCCATTTCTTGGCGTGGGAGTGGTGAGAGGTTGAGCCGACCCTACCCCTCGAGAGAAGAGTGTGAAGGGGGTGGACTCGGAGAGCGGCCAGGAGGCGGACAGAAATGCTTGCGCAGTCTGACCCAGCCCCGAACGTTCGGTCTGACTCTTTTCCCTGCCCGGAGGGTCAGAAACGACTCGGCGGGGCAGGAGCGGAAAGCTTCTGCCAGGCCGCTTCATCTGCACCGATGAGGTCTTTGTCTTGGAAAGGGGCGACCACAAACCGTGGTAGGTGGGGGATGACTATGATACACATAGAACACCACGTAGATGTTGACAGTCCTCACCAAATAAATCCCCCTAAGAAATAGAGTGCGTAGAGGAGAAAAAAACCTTCTTGTCGCGATTCTCAGTGAGGTTTAACCAAAGGTGGCGTTAGTGGCCACCAGACCAGCCATCGAGTGCCCTGCCGAGCCCGTAAGGCCGAAATACTTGGCTATGCGGTGCACTAAACAGCCCTAGGCGTAATACCGCTGAAAGATAAGAGGCCAGTGTGTCTTCGATCGCCGGAATGGCGGAATAACCATGCTCCACAGAACCAACGAGGATGGTGAAGTGAGCGGCTGCCACATCAGTAAGGCGGGCGGAAAACGGCTGCTTCCAGGATCTGGAGACCTAGTTGTGCAGATCGCTGAAAAACGGCAGTTTCCTTGTCACCGTGCGATTCGCACTAGCACACTTAAAAAATGTAATCGAGCTTAGAAGAATCCGATTCGTGGGGAACATAAGGCCAATCGATCGCAAGTTTCTCAGTCGTGCACGAAGCGCGTCGATGAGCTCGGAGTAGGCCACGCTTTTTCCTGGCACAAGGCAGGAGAGCGTCGTCAAACGAGACAGGCCCGAAATCCTCAGAGTCGGACGCTGTCGTAAGCAAAATGTCAGCCAGGCCGAAAGAAACGGTCTAACATGCTTCCGGGCTGGGGATCAAATAGTTTTAATAGCGAGCGCTCGGGAGAGGGAGTGAGAGAAGGGAAATAGCCCGCTCACACTCGATGTCCTAGAGCTAAACGTCCGAACCCCAGGCCACGCCTCGGGCGCGCGGCAGAGGAATATATATATATATATATATATATATATATATAATGTATCACTTACCATGCGGGTAATCACTCGCTCTATTCGAGCGATTACCCGCATGGTAAGTGATACATTATATATTTATGTATAATGTATCGGCGGGGCAACAACGAAACTCCATCATATACTTCACCAGTTAGGAGAACAAAGTTCCGCCATCCATGGAGAAAGATGCTTAAATCCAGTTTTTAAGGGTCAGATAAATCGCACGAAGGGAGCGATGCTACCGCTTCGTGAAGGCAGAGAAATCTGGGGAGAAGATGCCGCGCGCGCCAGTATAGCTCAAAGGGGATGAGCTAGAGGGGAGGTGCTGCGCCATCAGCCAATTAATTGGCGTGATTCTATAAGGCCTTCAGACAATCGGCACGCCCATGGGCGTACGCATTATGCAGCGTCAAAGTGAACCTATGAAAGAGAACAATACACTGTGAATTGAGCAGTTGAAAGACTAGTTAGTAGACTGCGAGAATGTATTTTACAGGCCAGGCCAGGCCAGGCAAGGCAAATTTATTTTTTAATAATGATTAGCATCTTCTCTTAGTCTTTGCTAAACACTCACATGACATAGTCTTACAATATGCTTAAAACGCTAAAAACGGACGCGCGCAAGAAAACTCGTCCAGTGTTTTATATCATCAATAAATAAATGCAGACTTTTCAAATTGAAACGCGGGACTGAAATTGAGGCTACAAAGAAATCTCTAGCTCTCGTTTTGGTCATAGTTTGTCTTGAAAAAACGAGATATTGAATGGTTGTCATAGGAGAAGTCAAGGATTGTGCTCTAAGGCTTGTCTTCTGACACTGCCAGAATTTCGTCTGAGGTAAAATTTGATCGCAGTGGTCATTAATCGGCTGCCGTTGACCATGTCAAACTAACAATCAAAGATGTCGGATTTTAGTCTAGGATCAGAGGAATCTTTTAGGATTTGCAAAATTTGTCTCAGACTGCCAACTTGTGGGCAAAATCGCACAGTGTGCACCCAGCTTTAATTGTGGTTATAATTTGTTATACTACAGTTAAAAAAAATTTAATACATTTAAAAATAATATTTCTGTATTTTTGTTTTAATGTGTGAGCCTGTATATCTTCATATTAAAACAGTCTGAGTAATTCTGAGTCTTGAATTTTAAACTCTTAAGCGTTGGTTTTCTAGATATGTGATGCTTATGTGTCTACCCATAAAGATGTGAGCGCCAGCCCTTTTATTTGGGGTATGTCAAAATTAACCACTTGCCAAAATGGGTAGTGTGACGACTCATGGGCGAGTAGTACTTGATTTTGTCCAGCAGGGGTCTCTGGGTAAATGTTGTGTGTGTTTTCAGGTTGAGCGCTGTGACACAGGTGTGGAGAATTGACGGTGATTGACCATACTGCTTATAAGAAGTTTGAGAGTTGACAAGAAAAGAGATGGTGTGTTGGGACAAAAGGCTGGGAGCGTGATCTCTGCGGTCCTGGTAGCTTGGACATCCTGTTGGCTCTCATCCTCTCCAGTCAAGGTTTGATGTGTTTTTTGTAATTGGTGTTATTTTAATCCTTACTTGTCGTTATGTTTGTCTTTTTGATTAAACGCTTATTATTTTGCAAATTAGATTATTTGTATGGCCTCTCCATTCATGTTGCTTTTCCTCGAGTCTTGGTGTTGTAACGTATGGGGTTCATCCGCAACTGACCTGAGATTGGCTCGGGAGGTTGTAGAATTTGGATAATTCTTTGATTGGAATTATAATTTGGATAATTTGTAAGAGTACTGGTTTCAAAATGGGGTATTATTAGGAAGATAAGTTTTGGGGAGTGTCATACAAAAATGATTTTTTTAGTGGTCCTGGATTGGAGAGGAGAGAGAAACATGGCCGACAGTTGCACTTAAATTGCTCAGATGGTGCGGTTTAGACTGCAATAAGCCATGAGAAACCCCGTGTTAAGCTGAAGAAGCGCTTAATGCTTTTTTGTTATTTTAGGTTTTTTTTTTGTTTGTTTTTTTGGTGCGTCGAACGTGGGTAGACTGGTTAGTAGTTGAGCTGCATGTGGGCGTACTGAAGACTAGGGTTGAGGATAATTAGTTGTTTAATTATTAGTTGGGTGTGGGGTGGCTATACAAGAGTTCTGGTAGTGGATGTTTGACCAGTTGTTTCAGGTGAGTATAACTTTTTCGTTCTGTGGATTATAGCAAAGCCGGCCGAAATAGATTTGTTACAGGATTTTTTAGCTGCTCCTACGAATGAGAAATTAGGAGGTCTGTCAAAAGAACAATTGTTTAAAGTAGCTGAACATTTCGATTTTAAATGAGCTGTTCCAGAAAGTATAAAGGTAACTTCTTCGGGAGGCAGTAGAGGAAAAATTAAAAGAGATTTATTTTAACTGCAGAGACCCAGTCTGAAGAGGTGATATCTGAAGGTACTTCAATCCCTCATGCGTTATTAGCACCTGTTGGGTTAACATTCGAGCAATAGTTAGAACTCCTTAGTATACAAAACAAAGAACGTGAATTAGATAGACAACTCGTTTTACATAAACTAAAAATGCAAGAGTGAGACCAAGAACGTAAATTTGAAACGCTTCGAATGCAAACTAAAATGGAAGAAGTGAAATTGGCACAGGATGCGGAACGTTTAAAATGAATCGGGCAAGGGAAGCTCAGTAGGGATAGTGCTGAACCTCTGGATGATCAGGAACTTTCGGGGATGAGTGGAAATCGAATGTCGGGTTTACTACAGCTGATTAAACTCTTACCAAGATTCAATGATTGAGATCCAGATGTGTTCTTTTCTCTGTTTGAAAGCTTGGCTGAGGATAGAGGTTGGAACGATGCAGAGTGTACACTCCTACTACAAAGCGTTTTAGAGGGTGAAGCTCAGGAAGCCTTCATCTCACTTTCCTCTGAAAATCGAAAGAACTATAAGTTTGTAAAAGAGGTGGTGTTAAGGGCATATGAACTTGTCCCTGAAGCATATCGGCGACGGTTTAGGGGATGGAGGAAAGCTGATCGAAAAACACACGTAGAAGTGACTAGAGAACTGACAAGTTATTTTAACAGGTGGTGTACATCACTGAGTGCTAATAGCTTTGAAGGTCTTTCGAATCTGATAGTACTAGAACAGTTTAAAAACATTATCCCCAAGCATGTCGCAATGTTTGTAAACGAACATAAAGTGATGACCGCTGCGGAGGCGGCTGTTCTTGCGGATGAATATGTTTTAATTCATAAAACCGCTGGTGATTCGTTCAATGAAAGTAATGTGGTGGCGGATACTTGGTCATGAGCATTATTGCACAAGTAATCGTATTGGTCCTTGTCTCCCGTTCTTTTGCCTGGCTTGATGTGTTTTTGTAATTGGTGTTATTTTAATCCTTACTTGCCGTTATGTCAGTCTTTTTGATTAAACGCTTATTATTTTGCCAATTGGATTGTGTATGGCCTCTCCATTCATGTTGCTTCTCCTCAAGTCAAGGGGTTGTAACAGTAGTTATAGGCAAGGGGTTAAGAGAAGTAAAATTGGGAATTATTCTTAAATAAAGGATTTAAACAACGACGACGATGAAACGGCAACTGAATCCATGCAAAATGCTGACCTTGACACTGACACAAAACTGTTCAGACATCCGCAAGCAGCGAGGTTTGTGAGCTGGGCGTTAACATGGACTCTTACGAGTCTGCTGAGGTCGGGACCACAGACTGTAAAAATGGCCGTAGTGTCTGTCACCCATAGGATTCTGATAAGCCGCTCTGAATTGTAAGGCAGAGACGAGCTGGGCATTGCCATCTTGCGAGCACGTCATCGCGTGTCACTCGGATAACAGAAAATGGGCAAAGAGGCGGGATGTGGGCGGCACTTGTGACGCAAGGAATGTAGACAGCGGCTAAATGGCACAGTTGTCATGAAGGTCAATTTGTACCAGGCTGTAAGCATGTTTTTTTTTTCTGCTGTAAAGCTGAGAATTTTACCATTGGGCTCAGTGAGATTCTGCTCCCTTCTGGAGCCCTAGTGGCCAGTTGAGGAATTGCAGTTTACATTACTTCCGTATTGGCTTCAAGAGAGATCGCAGGAGGTTACCGCTTGGTCGGGACACATGTTCGGATGGTTGCCAGGGAAGATGACAAGCCCTACCAACCCAGGATGAAATTTACAGGCAAGCGAATTGGTGGGGAAATGTTTGAGCATTCATTTCACAAAGAATGTTTACAGTAAGATTGCTAAATCAGTCAATCATTTCAGTTTTTTTATTTAATTTAACCTGTTAAGCTGATTTCTAAATTTTGAAAAAATCCTAAGAAATGTATACTCAGACTAAAACAAATACAGTTTGTGAATCCTTTGCACTAAAAGCATAATTATGGTCTCATTTGAAAGCAGACACCTGGCAGTTTACTGTAAAGTCAAAATGATAATATTTTTTATAATAAAAAAAAGCTATAATAAGCTTCAAAGTTTTGTAAAGTTATTAGAAATTTATTTGTATGATATATCTTTATGAAAATAAAATTGAAGTGGGCCTTGGAGAAATCTAGAAATGCACTACAGCTAAAGCCACAAGTCTGACCATGTTATATTTCAGATCTGAAGATGATCAGTCTAAAACTCTGCATTTTATTAAACGTTTTACAAGATCGTTTCATGTGATTTTATTTTGAGATATCGCTGAAATATCAACTGATGTTTATTGCCACATCTTCTCAGCTTTCAGTCGCTGTATTGCCTCTATTGTTTAGAGGTGCAAACTGCCCCATTCAGTTTGTCTCCCCGGCATTCACACTTCTGCGGACTGGTTATGGCTCCAATTATTATTCTTTTGTCTGCATTATAATTACTAACGATTCTCTATTCAAACTGTTCTATTCAAACCTCATTTCTAAATCAAACCTCTCACTTTACCCTCACTGAGACTCTATTGAATGCATTTCGTCCAAATAAGCATTTCAGTAGTTTTACATTTAGAAAATGTTCATAAAAATAAAGTATTTACTCAGTGGCAGGTGCATCTAGGGCAAGCTAGCATGTTAGCTTAGCACACCAGCAAAACAACAATTTATACGATTAAAATCATGTTTTATTCAAAACTTGCTTCATATCACTTTATATTTTATATGTAGAGTGTTTTATATAACAATATGTGATCTCATATAGCTTCGGGTCAAAAAATCTGACAGAAAATATACAATGCTAAAAGCTATGTGGAATAGCATTGCATTATAAATATCATCTATTATGAAACCACCCAACATGGCATAAAGAACACAGACCAACCATATATTGCCGCGATTGTGTGTTTATTGTCTTAAAACGTGTTTATCTGCATAAAATAGCGATCTGACGATCCCAGGGAGCTGTGTGGATATGTCCATATGTCAGATACTTCCTGAATGTCACATGGTGTGTCTGTTCTTCATGTGTTCCCCATGGGGTGAATTTTCAGTAGTACAGCTTTCCAGCGCCCTCCGGCTGCCAGAATGAATTGAAAACACAGCATATCACAGTATACTGCGCTCATAATCACACATCCGCGGATTTTGGATAAATATTGAATAAATAATACTTCTCTGTATAGAAATTTGACTCAAACATGAGAGAATCTATCAATATTTCTCCACATCTGCACACATTTGAAGTAAAAGCCCTGAGGGAAGTTGTTTTGTCGAGTGTCTTCATGACGACCAAGGAGGATTTTTTTATGAATGGGAGCAAATGACGCGCATATTACAATCAAAAGGTAGCGACGCCCAAGATCATATTCATAACTCCTGGAACATATTAACACATTACGGTCACTATAAGACTTTGAGAATAAAACAGAGGTAAAAAAATGAAACTTTAGTCTTAGATCTTTTTAATGATGTATAGTTTGTCAAGGTAATTACTTACATCTGATAGTAATTTTGAGCTAATTTAAACAAAGAGACCTTCAGTGCGTCCTCGTCCTCGTGACGGTTATCAGGTTAATATTGAAAGCAGAAAAGTTAGAAAACGGTTCCTTTTTCTTTCTTTTTTTTCCAAAATACAAAAAACAAGAATTAGCTAGGGTTTTCGTTCTGAGGTAGAAAAATTAATAAACTAGATTCCATAAAAAAACAACTGGATTCCTCAGAATGACAAAAAAAATCAAGCTGAATTCTTGTTTGTGGGAATATTTGGTTGTGGGCCCTCTAAACCTTCCGGAATTCCCACCAAGTGAAGATTGGATATGCGGGAACGACACTCTAAATCAATGCAATTAGCATACAGTGAAGTAATTTATTTTCCAGCTAAATCCCAGCACATAGAGACTCTTTCACCTAGATTAGTGGAACTGCTTTGGCATGGTTTAAATCGTTATTATCTGACCGTTATCAGTTTGTAGCAGTAAATGAAGAGATGTCACACCGATCACAAGTTCAGTATGGGGTACCGCAAGGCTCAGTGTTAGGACCGCTGCTCTTCACCCTGTATCTGCTCCACTGGGAGATATCATTAGGAAACATGGCGTTAGTTTTCATTGTTATGCTGACGATACTCAGCTCTATATTTCCTCACACCCTGACGAAACCTACCAATTCACAAGATTAACGGAATGCAGAGCTGATATAAAAAATTGGATGAATAGTAATTTCCTGCAACTTAATTCAGATAAAACTGAATTTTTAATTATTGGACAGAAAAGCTCCACAAGTAGTAACCGAGAATACTGTCTAACACTTGATGACTGCTCTGTCAAGCCCTCGTCGTCAGTGAGGAACCTGGGTGTGCTCTTTGATACCAATCTTTCATTTGAAAGCCACGTTTCTAGCATCTGTAAAACCGCATTCTATCATCTTAAAAATATATCTAAATTACGGCACATGCTTTCAATGCATAATGCTGAACAGTTAGTACATGCATTCATGAGCTCGAGGCTAGATTATTGTAATGCTCTACTGGGTGGTTGCCCTGCTCGCTTAATAAACAAACTCCAGCTAGTCCAAAATGCAGCAGCTAGAGTTCTTACTAGAACCAGGAAGTATGATCATATTAGTCCAGTTCTGTCAACACTGCACTGGCTCCCTATTAAACATCGCATACATTTTAAAATCTTGCTTATTACTCAAAGCACTAAATGGTTTAGCTCCAGTACTTAAGCGAGCTCTTAACACATTATACTCCATCACGTCTAATGCGGTCTCAAAACTCTGGCCAGTTGATCATACCTAGAATATCTAAATCAACTGCAGGCGGTCGATCCTTTTCCTATTTAGCTCCGAAACTCTGGAATAGTCTTCCTGGCGCTCTATGATAAATTAAAATAAGCTGATAACATCACTGTTTACTCCAGAACGACTGTACAGCCAAATCAAGTTTTGTTGCAATGTTGTCCTGTTTAACACTGTGAAGCTGCTTTGACACAATCGCCGTTGTAAAAGCGCTATAGAAATAAAGTTGACTTGACTTTGGATCATTGTAATCTCTTTGGGAGGAGGACTTCAGTATTATATTAGAAGATGAAACCTGGGACGCTATCTTGAAAAGGATACATTCTTCTTCAATTAGCTCTAGGCATAGGCTTATTCACTTTAAGGTAGTGCACTGTATTCATTGGTCTAGGGTACAACTCTGTAAGATATTTTTGACGTAGACCCCACCTGTCGACGCTGTGTTGTTGTACCGTGCCCAGGTGTGATTGCCCCCCTCTCCACTACCCCGCTGGCCCCCACTCACACTTGCACTTAACATACCGGGCTGGAGCTTGCGTCATTCATGATGCAACTTTTTTTGTTTTGAAGACCGGAAAAAAAAACTTTTACTAATAGACTGGCTAATAGATTTATCATTTATGCCATGCAGCGATTTTTCACTTGACTGCACTGCACATATTAGAAGATCATTACAGATGCAGCTGACTTTGAAGGAGGAATATACGGCTTTACTCGCAAAGTACAAATTATGTTAAGCAATAATGTGATAACCAGAGTTGTTATAAACCTAAATAAACTTGATTTAATCGAAAAGTGTATCCAAGTAGTAATAATTGGGTGTTTGTTGTTGTCATAATGACAGTAGTGCACAGGTGTTCCATGCTCTAACACGGTGAGTGCTCATACTGCCTGCGAACCTCGAGCCCAACCAATCGGGCCAGGCCCAGCCAAACGAACCGACCGGGGCACGGTTCAAAGCACCTAGAGTGAGTACACATTTTGTTTTCATTCTTTTTGTCCCTCATTGTCCCCGTCCTAAGCTATTAAGTTTTTGGGACAGATATTTAGTTGTTTCTCAGACATTTTCACTACAGCAATAGACCCCAACCCATTGACAGCCTTATTTGGGGTTCTTCTGGAAAAAATGTAGACTAACAGCCTTAGAGATGGATACCATTTTACTTTGCACACTGCTGGCTAGATCACTTATACGAATTAACTAGAAGCGGCCATCTTCTCCAACCAACCGTCATTGGGTTTTTGACCTAGTTTGCCCTCAAACTGGAAAAGATTAAATTTGTATTTAAAATGAACCCTTACCTTTTCGTAAAATCTTGGAGCGCATTTTTAGAGTACTTTAGGGAGATTGATCTGGGTAAAGGTAATATGTTTTCTCTTTTTTTCTTCCTGTTGTTTTGTATGTTTATATGAATATGCATACAGTATATTATTGTGATTATATGTTTATATGAATGTGGACATTTATTATGCATGTTTTATGCAGTATTATGTATACATACAATTTTGTAACAATTATATTATCTGTACTGTGCCTTGACATGTTTATGGGCTTTTCTTTAATAAACATATTAAAAATCTTCTTTTGTATTGAGCAGAAAAAAAACTCATACTGGTTTGGAACAACTTGAGAGTGATTCAATGATGACAGAATTTTCATTTTTGGATGGACTATCACTTTAATGCAAAGAAATGTGCATATGGCACTTACCTGAAGGTATGGGGCTGACACTGTCACTGGCTTCACTCACTCCCAATTTACCCACTATCCTGCAGCGGATCAAGTACTGCTTTCCAAACTCCAATCCAGTCAGAGTTAAGTCTTCATCAGGTGTGTTTATGGCATCCCACTGTTCCCTGTTCACCTTCTGGTACTCCACTCTGTACTGCAGAGTTTCTCCAGTTGGGGACTTCTGCAGTTTCAGGGTCACACTGCGCTCCAGGACCTTCTTCACTTCTGGAGGAGGAGGCTTTGACACGGGCTGGAACTGTGTGTCTGTCAGCTTCCCTTTTTTATACAGACGGATGGAGGAGCGTGGACTGGATGGATCGGATATGGCAGAAATAATGAATCTGTATCTCTTTTCCTCTTTATTAGCCTCTGCAAAACCTCTGAAAAGAGAAATGGTCTCTCTCATCTTTGAGATGAGATCAGGATTCTTGAACCACTCTTCTGATGCTCGAAACGTGATAGGAAGTGGTTTCTTTACCACATCTAGCTCTTTAAACTCTTCAGATTCCAGAAACTCCTTCAGGGTTGAAAGATACGGGTCATCATACTTCAGAGATGTGAAGGTCAAGCACACCACAACATCAATATCAGGATCAAGGAGCATGGTGTTGAGACCGTCTGAGTTTTCAGTTTTGATTCCCTCCAGCATTCTGGTGTACAAAGTTAAGTGGTTAAGTTCAGACTTTACATCTTCCAACCATTGGTTAAGCCTGTCAGCACTAAAAGGGGAGTTATAGTGGATCTTCTGAATGTCTTCAAGCGACTTCTCCTTCATCTCTCCTCCTCGTATAGCAGGCAAGACTCTGGCCACTGCTTTCATAAGCACCGTTTGGTAAATGCTAAATGAGTTTTGAAATAAGCGCAGTCTCTCTTGGACGTCGCTGAAAAAATTCACCAATGTGTTTCTGGAGAGGTCATTGCATGTCCTCTCTACTTCTCCCAGCTCCTCCATTATACCTTCAATTTTGGAAACCAGACGTGTGGTGATTTCTCTCTCCAACCGAGCAGCTTTTGTATCCAGTTTAGAAAGAGGATAGAGCCAGGCTTTGATTGGAACTGCATTCTTTGGATTCTTCTTTAGAATAGTGGGGAGCTTCTTGTACACGTCTAGGGCCTCTATGAAAGTGGTAGGGTTCTGATCAAGGCGGAAGTCACCATGAAATGTGCAATCAATGCTCTCAGCCCTTTTCTTATCACTATCTGTCATTTCTACAGCACCTTTTCCCTCAATAGAAAAACCAGGGAGGCTTTTGACCATGATATTCAGTGCTCCTTCAATCTCCTGCTTTTTTTCCTCTTCTGAAAGTCTCCGATCAAACACCATGAAGGCCTGAGCTCCGTAGAGTACAGCCGTGACCACATGAGTTGCAGTTTTCTGATCAAACACCTGAGGGTAGGTGATGTGGCCCAGATGTTTCATAGTGAGCTGATCAAATCTTGAGGTTTCTTTGTAATACATTGTTACTCTGGACTGTTGGTTTGAGGATTTGGTGTCACGCAGAAACTTGGCAGATCCTCCCACCTCCACCAGCCCTCCTAAGAAGCTGGCCTTCAGGGAAGCACTTACATCCAGGAGATTGGCCTTACTAGAGAGAGAGTCGGAGCTACTGAACTTCACATCTGTCATGGGCTTGGGATGGGAGCTTAAATCTTTACTCAGTGAATCCTTATCCCACAGAGTAACACCTGAAATGAGAAATGACTTTAATAGTTACATATGAGGACACAAAGAATTGTTGAAGAAACCCCAAGTCAAAATTGATAAGATAATTAGTCTTGCATCCAGACTAATTATCAGTATACCTGAAGTGTGTTAATGATTAGTTAACTTAAAATGTGCTATTTTGGAACAACTGATTTTGTACAAAGTATATTTAAGTTTTAATTAAGTTGTGTAAAAGCCTAACTTAAAGCCTATTTAGTGTACTTGTATGTGCTAAATTGGAACAACTTTACGTAGTGCACTTTTATAACAATCCCAAGCTTAACTAAACCCATAACCAGTCATATGATTTGTTAAAAAGGAAACATGCCACATTAATAGTTCAGTTAACACAGAATAAACATAACTCTTAAATCTTATTCAATGCAATTTTAGTTATATTTTATATTAAGTATTATTAAAGTACAGCAACACTCATTTCACCTCAACCTTTTTACCATGTCAATTCACACTAGCAAAATACAAAAACATAATATCAAATTATGTATAAACAAAGTTCAAAAACATATCAAAGTTCATGTGTGAAGTACACGGGTAATAGGTTGAATAAAGTGCTCTCTGGAATTTCATTAAAGGTCCCAAAATGGCTGGTATATCCTTAAATAACTGGATCAAATGGAACCCATGTCCCTGTATCATGCAAGGTCCAATTTTATAGAAGTTTAATTTACAGTAGCAGTTGTTTTGGAGATTAAAGAGCCTTTGTTTTAAAATTAAATACTGCACTGTTAATTGGCCATTTAAGCAGGCATATATGTTATAATGACTTTGAATAATGGCTGTTAAAAAAACAAAATATTCATAACAAATAATAATGAGAATTACGTCCCATACATTGAAAGGTGTAAAATGATCGCAGAGTGAGCACATTGTAGCATTAATTGAGCTGTTCTCCTTGCCAGACATTAGACATAAGACTGCAAATGGGTGTCTGCAGGCCAACAAACTTATTTGATAGCATCTTCTCTAAAAAAAATCCCAACATGGTCTTAGAAAATGTTTCATAAACTTCCTAGTTTTGGACATAACAGCCTCAGATTTTAAATAAAGCATGACCACACTTATGGCTCGCCTAAAGGATTATTAGGGACACCTGTTCAATTTCGTAATTAGGGTGTGTTCCTAGTCAAGACAATCTCCTGAACTCCAAACTGAATGTCAGAATGGGAAAGAAAGGTGATTTAAGCAATTTTGAGCGTGGCATGGTTGTTGGTGCCAGACGGGCCGATTTGAGTATTTCAGAATCTGCTCAGTTACTGGGGTTTTCACACACAACCATTTATTGGGTTTACAAAAAATGTTGTGAAAAAGGAAAAACATCCGGTATGGAGCAGTCCTGTGGGAGAAAATGCCTTGTTGATGCTCGAGGTCAGAGGAGAATGGGCCGACTGATTCAAGCTGATAGAAGAGCAACTTTGACTGAAATAACCACTCGTTACAACCGAGGTATGCAGCAAAGCATTTGTGAAGCCACAACACACACAACCTTGAGGCGGATGGGCTACAGCAGCAGAAGACCCCACCGGGTACCTCTCATCTCCACTACAAATAGGAAAAAGAGGTGACAATTTGCACGAGCTCACCAAAATTGGACAGTTGAAGACTGGAAAAATGTTGCTTGGTCTGATGAATCTCAATTTCTGTTGAGACATTCAGATGGTAGAGTCAGATGGTAGATGGTAGAGACCACCATGTCCCCATCCTCTGATGGCTACTTCCAGCAGGATAATGCACCATGTCACAAAGCTCAAATAATTTCAAATTGGTTTCTTGAACATGACAATGAGTTGACTGTACTAAAATGGCCCCCACAGTCCCCAAATCTTAACCCAAAAGAGCATCTTTGGGATGTGGTGGAACGGGAGCTTCGTGCCCTGAATGTGCATCCCACAAATCTCCATCAACTGCAAGATGCTATCCTATCAATATAGGCCAACTTTTCTAAAGATTTTTTTAGGACCTTGTTGAATCAATTCCACGTAGAATTAAGGCAGTTCTGTTGGCGAAAGGGGGTCAAACACAGCAGCAGCATTGTGAACTTTTGTAATGACACGTTTGGCCAACTTATAAATGTGTCATTACATTTAAACTGCAAACACATGAGGTGAGTCTCTGCATTAAAGACCCACACATGGCAAATCAACGTGTGGCTACATTTCCATCCGATGCGGTAGGAACTTGAACTGATTGTGTAGGGTTTTAACTGTGACAAATCTGACGATGATTGACATGGCAGCTAAACGGTGTTGCCGGGATGCGCGTAACTAAGCGACAAAGTCGGTTAAAGATGATGAAGTAGTATGTCCCATAGCTTGCATACTTTTCTGCTACACACTCAAAATCTGTACTTTTTCTTCACAAAAAGAGCACATACTTTTAGGTCGTAGTATAAGTAGACTAATTGGGACGCAGACAGTATCTCCCTCATACAAATTTGAAGGAGAATCCCGCTATAATCAGGCAGACATTTCAAAATAAGAGTCCCAGTTGGATACACAATTTGTTTCTCCAATTGTTCATCTAACCCTTTCTCCTCTGTTGCAGAAGAGTCGTTCCTTCCGTTCTGGCAGGAGCTGAATTTCTCTGGCTAATTTTCTCCACTATTACAGCAGTGCTGTTCTCTCTGCTCCCACAGGAGCTCAGCTTCTATGGCCAATTTCTCCACTATTACAGCAGTGCTGTTCTCTCTGCTCCCACAGGAGCTCAGCTTATATGGCCAATTTCTCCACTATTACAGCAGTTCTGTTCCCTCTGCTCCCACAGGAGCTCAGCTTCTCTGGCTAATTTCTCCACTGCCGCAGCAGTGCCGTTTCCTCTGCTCCCACAGGAGCTCAGCTTCTCTGGCTAATTTCTCCACTGCCGCAGCAGTGCTATTTCCTCTGCTCCCGCAGGAGCTCAGCCAGTGCGGGAATGCGGTGCAGGAACTGGAGCCCTCTCTGGACTCAGTGCACGGGACGGAGCCCTCTCTGGACAAGGACAGATGCTAGCCAGGGCAAGGAAATACAAATGGGCATCTCTGGAATCTCCTCCGAGATGACAGCAGGCTGCTACGTAACAGCCCCTGAATCTCTGGAGGACGCCCTGTGCTCTTCCCAAGTACACAAGACAGCCACCACATAATTTAAACCACCTCATAATTTAATTTAATTTAATAATGAACAAACAACATGGAACAAAATAACACTAAAGTAAAACCAAAGAAAACCAAAAAGAACCAGGATCGGGGAACAGTATAGGCAAGGCAAGGCAAGTTTATTTATATAGCACATTTCATACACAATGGCAATTCAAAGTGCTTTAACCTGATAACCGTCACGAGGACGAGGACGTGCTGAAGGTCTCTTTGCTTAAATTAGCTCAAAATTACTATCAGATGTAAGTAATTACCTTGACAAACTATACATCATTAAAAAGATCTAAGACTAAAGTTTAATTTTTTTACCTCTCTTTTATTCTCAAAGTCTTATAGTGACCAGAATGTGTTAATATGTGCCAGGAGTTATGAATATGATCATGGGCGTCGCAACCTTTTGATTGTAATATGCGCGTCATTTGCTCCCATTCATAAAAAACTCCTCTGTGGTCGTCATGAAGACACTCGACAAAACAACTTCCCTCGGGGCTTTTACTTCAAAAGTGTATTGATAGATTCTCACATGTTTGAGTCAAATTTCTATACAGAGAAGTATTATTTATTCAATCTTTATCCAAAATCCGCGGATGTGTGATTATGAGAGCAGTAGACAGTGATATGCTGTGTTTTCAATTCATTCTGGCAGCCGGAGGGCGCTGGAAAGCTGTACTACTGAAAATTCACCCAATGTGGAACACATGAAGAACAGACACACCATGTGACATTCAGGAAGTATCTGACATTTCCAAAACAGCTTCCTGAGATCGTCAGATCGCTATTTAATGCAGATAGACACGTTTTAAGACAATAAACACACAATCGCGGCAATATATGGTTGGTCTGTGTTCTTTATGCCATGTTGGGTGGTTTCATAATAGATGATATTTATAATGCAATGCTATTCCACATAGCTTTTAGCATTGTATATTTTCTGTCAGATTTTTTGACCCGAAGCTACATGAGATCACATATTGTTATATAAAACACTCGACTTATAAATTATAAAGTGATATGAAGCAAGTTTTGAATAAAACATGATTTTAATCGTATAAATTGTTGTTTTGCTGGTGTGCTAAGCTAACATGCTAGCTTGCCCTAGATGCACCTGCCACTGAGTAAATACTTTATTTTTATGAACATTTTCTAAATGTAAAACTACTGAAATGCTTATTTGGACGAAATGCATTTGATAGAGTCTCAGTGAGGGTAAAGTGAGAGGTTTGATTTAGAAATGAGGTTTGAATAGAACAGTTTGAATAGAGAATTGTTAGTAATTAAAATGCAGACAAAAGAATAATAATTAGAGCCATAACCAGTCCGCAGAAGTGTGAATGTGTGCCGGGGAGACAAACTGAATAGGGCAGTTTGCACCTCTAAACAACAGAGGCAAAATAGCGAATGAAAGCTGAGAAGACATGGCAATAAACATCAGTTGATATTTTAGAGATATCTCAAAATAAAATTACATGAAACGATCTTGTAAAACGTTTAATAAAATTCAGAGTTTTAGACTGATCATCTTCAGATCTGAAATATAACATGGTCAGACTTGTGGCTTTAGCTGTAGTGCATTTCTAGATTTCTCCAAGGCCCACTTCAATTTTATTTTCATAAAGATATATCATACAAATAAATTTCTAATAACTTTACAAAACTTTGAAGCTTATTATAGCTTTTTTTTTGATTATGAAAAATATTATCATTTTGACTTTACAGTAAACTGCCAGGTGTCTGCTTTCAAATGAGACCATAATTATGCTTTTAGTGCAAAGGATTCACAAACTGTATTTGTTTTAGTCTGAGTTTGCATTTCTTAGGATTTTTTTCAAAAATTCGGAGTCAGCTTAACAGGTTAAATAGCTTTTTATAGCTTTCCTATAGCTTAAACAGTAGAGCATGGCACTAGCAACGCCAAGGTTATGGGTTCGATTCCCAGGGAAAGCAAGAATTGACAAAAAAAAAAGTTTGAATGTGTACCTTGAATGCAATGTAAGTTGCTTTGGATAAAAGCGTCTGCCAAATGCATAAATGTAAATGTTAAATAGAACTGAATTAATAGGGATAACAAATGCATTAAAAAGAATACAATGTGTAAAAATAAAAATAGAAACAGTTGTAAAGAGGGAAAAAAAAACAGATTCCAGATAGATTCCTATCTGCCTGATTCTAAATTCAGGTACTCCTATCTGAGAAGAGATGCAGCAGGTTCGCAATGTCTCCTGGACCTTACAAGTCAGTCCAAGAAGGGATCCTGTAGGGGACGTTACCGATGCCCCGCAGGGCCTCCTCTTTCTTGAGTCCGCTTATTTACACTCTCTGCTACCACAAGCAGAAAGAAGCAAAGCACACTGCTCTCTTTTTAAAATCTCTTTGAGTCAGACAGCCCTAACCAAAAGTAATAATGAACAGATATACGAAATAAGAAATAGAAATATACAGTTGTAAAGAGAAGTAAAAATAATAAAATGATGAACCAAAGATAAGAGCAAAGGTAAAATAAAACAGTTATCAAAAGAATTTAAAAAATGATGCATAGATTTACATGTACATTTAATCATTTAGCAGACGCTTTTATCCAAAGCGACTTACAAAAAAGGGGAGAGCAAAAGAAGCAACGAAACAAACAAGGCCAACAACCTGTAAGAGCTGTAAGAAGTCTCAGTTAATTAGCACAGTACACTTTTTTTTTTTTTTTTTTGGGACAAACAAACAAAAAATAATGGATAGTTAAGTGCTATTCTTTATTAGTCAGGTGCAGTTGGAAAATATGTGTCTTAAGATGTTTTTTTTTAAAATGGCTACAGACTCGGCAGCACGAATTGAGATCGGCAGGTCATTCCACCAGGTGGGAACGGTCCAGGAAAATGTCCGTGAGAGCGATTTCATGCCTCTTTGGGATGGAACCACGAGGCGTCGCTCACTCGCAGAACACAAGCTTCTGGAGGGTGTGTAAGTCTGAGCAAGCATAGATAAGGTGCAATCAGTCGGACATACAGTGCTCAGAGCTCATTCAGTAAATGCACAGCTAAACAGATGTGTTTTGAGTCTGGATTTGAATGTGGCTACTGTTGGAGCACATCTGATCTGTTCAGGAAGCTGGTTCCAACTGCGGCTGGCATAATAGCTAAAAGCAGAGTCTCCTTGCTTTGAGTGATGTGGCAGAGGGGGCGTGGTTCCGCAAGGTCTGTAGCGGGAGAGAGGGAGCAAGACCAAGCGGGGAGAAAGTAGGTCAAGTGCAAATGACTCACATCTGTGTCTGATTGCAGTAATTGGCTTGGAGAGACGGCTTTAAAACGGCAGCAGAGACAGAGAGTGAGAGAGACCAGGACTGGGACTGCTGCTGCTAACCCTGAGCATTTTGAATGAGCTGAAGCTGACGAGCTGAGAAACGTTGCCTACCGAGTTTTGAGTATATGAAAGAAAAGTGCCCTTGTGCGTTATGTTAAAGAGAAGTCTGATCAATAAAAGTGTGCAGTCCCAGTCTCGCCGACCCTGTCTTCTTCCTTCCATCACACACACACGAACCTTGTCACACTTCTGCCGAAACCCGGGAAGGTAGAAGATCGCCGCCGCCATGCAGACCCTGCCGAAGACACCGCTTGCAGACATTGTTCAATCGCTCGTCTTCACCATGAACACCATCAAGATCTGCTGGCCGTGAGGGAGGAGCAACAGAAACACATCCTGCCCCGGCGGTCCGCTGCTGCATCCACCCCGCCGCCAGTGGCAGCACCTCCTCCTGTCCATCACCAAGGATGCCCGCCCGCCGCCGCCCCTGCCCAGCGGCAGCAGCCACCACCCGGGCGTAAGCGTGGTGCCGGCCGTGGGAAGGACGTCCAGTCCGCTCAGGCCGCTGCCAAGCCAGATGGCAAGTGCCGTCGTAAGAGACCCTGAGACAGGCCGCCCAGAGATGGAGGAGACTGCTCTACAGGGAGTGGCAGCAGCACCAATTCCTCCCCCGGACTGGGGGGTCTTTTGTGTTTAACATCTGTTCCGCCACTGGCCCTAGTGCCAGTGGTACCCAAAACTTCACAAAAAGAGCAGTTTCCAAAATCTCTGGGTGCCAAGAGAGCACACTTGGCGGTGGTCGACACTCCCATGCCTTGTCAACCTCAAACGCCTCTCCAATTGGCAGCAATCCCCCTCAGTGGAAGCAGGTAGGTGCTGCCCCGCGCACACAGACCCCGCCTCTGGCTGCTACCATGCCATCCGGGCCGGGTCCCTGCATGCCACTGCACTGCTCCACTACGGGTACGTCTGTGGTGCCGTTGGTCCCACTGGTTCGGTCGCTGGGGGCCTGGCTAGCACTCCCCAGCCCGTCCCGCTGGCTCATCCGTACCATCAAACTCGGCTATGCGATTCAGTTCGCCCGGCATCCCCCCAAGTTCAGTTCAGGGATGTTCACTTCACCTCTGTGTTAAAGGAGGGCGCCCCAGTGCTTCAGGCGGAGATCGCAGTCCTACTGACGAAGGACGCGATCAAGCCAATTCCTCCAGCCGATATGAAGAGCGGCTTTTACAGCCCATACTTCATTGTGCCCAAGAAAAGCGGCGGGTTACGTCCGATCTTGGATCTGCGATTCTTGAACCGGTCCCTTCACAGGCTGCCGTTCAGAATGCTAACGCAGAAATGCATCTTCAGGTGCATCCGTCCCCAAGATTGGTTTGCATCGATCGACTGGTTTGCATCTCGATTCTCCCTCAACACAGACCGTTTCTACACTTTGCGTTTGACGGATGAGCATATCAGTACAAAGTCCTACCCTTCGGGCTCTCCCTGTCGCCCCATGTCTTCATAAAAGTCACGGAGGCGGCTATTGCTCCCATGAGAGAGCATGGTGTTCACATCCTCAACTACTTCGACGACTGGCTGATCCTTGCCCAGTCGCAAGAGCAGTTGTGCGAACACAGGGACATGGTGCTCAAGCACCTCAGCCAGTTGGGGTTTCGGGTCAACTGGGAAAAGAGCAAACTTTGTCCCACGCAGAGGATCTCTTTTCTCGGGATGGAGCTGGATTTGGTCGCCCTGACAGCGCACCTCACAGAGGAGCTCGTCCAGTCGGTGTTGAACTGCTTGAATTTGTTCAAATGCAGGACAGCGATCCCACTGAAACAATTTCAGAGGCTCCTGGGGCATATGGCATCCGTAGCCGCGGTCATGCCACTCAGATTACTTCATATGAGACAGCTTCAACGCTGGCTACACGACCGAGTCTGTGTCTCAGTCACACTGAGGTGCCGCCAAACCTTCAGCCCGTGGTTGGACCATGTATTTCTATGGGCGGGGGTGCCCCTAGGACAGGTATCCAGGCATGCGATTGTCTCCGCGGATGCCTCATCCACCAGTTGGGGTGCCACATACAACGGGCTTGCAGTTTCAGGTCTGTGGACGGGGCCTCAACTGCAATGGCACATCAACTGCCTGGAGTTGTTAGAAGTTCGTCTTGCCCAGAGCCGCTTCAAGACGCTGCTTCAGGGCAAGCACGTTCTGGTCTGTATGGATAGCACTGCAGCCATTGCTTACATCAACAAACAAGGTGGTCTACGCTCCCGTCGCATGTCACAACTCGCCCACCACCTCCTGCTATGGAGTCAAAAGCATCTGAGGTCACTTCGTGCCATTCACATTCCGGGTCTGCTCAATCGTGCAGCCGACGAGCTCTCACGACACCCAGTTCTCCCGGGAGAGTGGAGACTCAATCCCCAGGTGGTCCAGCTGATATGGAGCCGCTTCGGGACTGCACGGTAGACCTGTTTGCAGCCCCAGACACGGCCCATTGCCAGTTGTTTTATCCCCTGACCCTCGGCACGGATGCCCTGGGACACAGCTGGCCCCGGGGCCTACGCAAATATGCGTTCCCCCCAGTGAGCCTTCTCGCACAGACACTGTGCAAGGTCAGGGAGGTTGAGGAGCAGGTCCTGTTGGTAGCTCCGTATTGGCCCAACAGGACGTGGTTCCCGGAACTAGTGCTCCTTGCGACAGCACCTCCTTGGCCCATTCCTCTGAGGAAGGACCTCCTGACTAAAAGACGGGGCACCCTCTGGCATCCGCATCCAGACCTCTGGAAACTCCATGTCTGTTGAGTCCTCCGCAACCCGCGTCTAACACTCGCATGCATTGGTGGAACTGCTGTTAGGCTGGGTTTCATATGTCGTGACCCCTACGGCGGTCCCATATGTGTATTCTTCCACGGTACGGCTCCCTACGGTGAGCCCTCGGTAGAGCCTGCTCTGCCATCTCAGTGCGGTGTTGCTCCCCTGCCTAAGAAGGCCGGGGCCACCCCTGAGACTTCCGTGTGTTGCACTGCCCACGGCCAGTCCATAGGTGCACTCTCCACATGGTAATTCCCTCTGGGGTGATGTGGCTTCCGCAGCGGCCCCCAGGCCACGCTTTCCCAGTGTTATCCAATAGTCTGCTGAATAGGTCTTGTGGAACAGCAGTGTGACTCTCCCTGCAGGAATTTCCGCGTCCGGTACAGACGGGGTCTGAGGGGCTCTAGCAGGGCACTGGAAGTGGTAGTAACGGTGGCGTTTTCCAAAGGGATCCCAATTCGTTTGTCATTCCGACGTACATCGAAGTGACCGTCTGAAAGGGAACGTCTCGGTGACGTATGGTAACCCTTGATCCCTGAAAGAGGGAACGGAGACGTACGTCCCGTCGCCACAGTTGCTGTACCATCACTGCAGTTCGAGCCACGGGTTCGGCTCCTGAGTGAAAAACAACAGTGCGTGGGGATCACTTCCACTTTATACCCACGCCGCGGGGGCGGGTGCGATATGCAAAGCACGCACGCCAATGTTCATTGGCCCGTTTTCTATATCTCCAAGCTGATAGGGGCTCCCAGAACTGATCCCAATTCGTTCCCTCCTTCAGGGAATGAGGGTTACCATACGTAACCGAGACGTTTTCTTCTAGCTACGTCTCATTTAGAAGCAAAAAATCAAGGTAGTTTGTGATTATTAAGTCGTTGACTAGAAATGATTTGTTCTTAATTGAACAGATGTTTAGACGTGCTAACTTAACAGTATACATTCTTTCCCCCACCTTAGTCTTAATTTGACAAGTGACAGGCAGCAGATTATATTGATTTGCTAAACGGCCTGACAAGACTTTCTTTCACGTAACAGAATGGAAATAGAGAACGAGATAGGCACACTGGGTTACACTGGGCATACACCTGCATACATTTAAAAAAGGACCGATAGAGAACCAGAGAAAACATGGGCTATATATACACACAGGAAAGGCAAGCTAAATGAGATAACAAGGGGTGTGCTGAATGGAAAACACCTGGGGAGACTAATAAACATGAGAAACTACAAAACCACACAGAAACAGGACACAGAAACAATGCACAGATGACCTTCAACATAAGTCCCACAGAGTGCCAGACACAGAACAGATGGGACAACAACTTCAGGGTATTAAATAGTGTATTTTTAAAATACTTTTAGTGCATTGTTACAATGATTATTTTGAACATACAAATATATTTTAAAGTAGTGTTCAAATAAGCACAAAAAGTACACAGAACTTTCATTTTAGGGATATTTTTCTAAGATATATTTTTTAAAAATATTCTACAATTATTTTAAAGTGTTTTAAACATTATGATGGTAATATACTTTTACAAACTTTTTTTATTAGTATAATTACAATATACTATTGAAAAAGAAAATATACTTGAAATAAATAAAGTATAGCCTACTCCTTTTTTGCCAGGGTCATGTTGTTTTTTGTATAAGATTATTAATGTAATATTGTTGTGCTTTCTTATGTCTCATCATGACCTCACATGTACTGTAATGTTGATTCACATTTGGTTGAATAAAAAGCATTTAAGTGGGTACAGTACAGCACCTGGCATGAAGGAATCCTCACGGCAGTCATACAGCATCCCAGGATACAGAGGTCTTCCTAGAGCTGCCACTTCAATGTGCTCTGATGCCATGGCTGCAGGAAATCACAGTGAACAATGGGGATATTTATACATTTGAAGTTTAATAGTGACTACTTTATCATTCTAAAGTTATTTTGACGTGTTACTGATTTCATTTGTTCTTATATTGTTTTAAAAATCTGTAAAATGCAATCTAATTCAGTGTCTAAAAATCCATAAAAATAAGGGTAACAATTTACAATACGGGTGCACTAATATCATTAATTCATGCTTAACTTATGCACAGAATATCATGAGTTAATGTATAACTAATGGTGAACTAACCCATTTATTAATGATTACTGCATCAGATTCTACATGATTAATAGATTAAGTAATCATTAAATAGTTATTAGCTAAATGTGTCATAATGTATTCATTCCTTAATAACATATTATATTAACTAATAATGTAAATTAACATGTTAATTACCACAAGGGGTCAAAGCCATGCATTTCAACTTCCAGATGTCTGCTTTAATTAATCATTAGCTAAAGATTTATAAAGGTATCATTATGTTATGACTTTACTTGTTGGGGCACATGATTATTAACTAATTGATTAAGTAATAATATGTAATTGTGGTTATGGGTTTTGAATTAGTTAATAGTAATGTTGCCCAATGAGTAAAATTACCAAAATAAGGCATAAATCCCTCCTTCACTGAATGCAATGCATTCAATAATTTCTAACCGTTGCCTGCGGTGAAGTGACATCTGCATCTGATTAGTTTGAGGATATATTTGAGTTCCTAATGCATTTTGAGTCTTCCTGCAATACAGTCGAGATCTAAACAGCTCATAATCTGCAGGTGGCTGTTCACACTGTCATAACACTGCCTGTTCGTATCATTTTAAAGCGGTGTCTCACCTGGGCTCCTTGTGTGTATTCGGTATATTGATGAATGAAGTCGTCTGGTACGCTCTTCAGTTGAAGTCTGAAGTCAACTGGGTTCTTTGGTCATATTTATAGTGCTAATGTTCAGGAAATGTTTCCCTAGAGCATTTTGATTGGTAGAAGACAGAGAAATGTATCTGGTTAGACGTGTATTGCTCAACAGGAGGGTAAATACCTGGCTCCTTTAAATCTTTCAGACTAAACCACTCCCTCCTGTGTTCTGATTTGGTATCCGTTACCATAACTCTACTGTCCCCTCGGGGCTCTGTGGCCTGGGTCACATTCTTCAGCTGACTTTCTTAGATAAATGTTGTTGTTTTTTTTCACTGCATTTCTTCACTCTTAAGTCTTCCTTTACATAATTCCTGACATGTTAATTCTTGCAAAAACAGTTTGTTAACACTTTATATTGTCCAAAAGGGACCATTATTCTCCTGACTGTAAATAACTATACTCTACTAATACTCTAATTAGATGTGGCATTGCTTATAGGCAACAGAATATGTTAAAGGGACATCCATGACATTTTACAATGAAGATTGTCAACAAAGCAGCTTCAGTGTTAAACAGGACAATACTGCAGCAGAATTAGATTGGGCTGTACAGTCGTTCTGGAGTAAACAGTGATGTTATCAGCTTATTTTAATTTATCAGAGAGAGACAATGTTGGCAGATCAGTATTATAGTTTATAGAATCAAATAAGACATAAATCATTATTTTTATTTGTATATTAATGGGGCGGCAGTGGTTCATGTAGATTGCCTACAAACCAGAAGGTTGGTGGTTCGATCCCCGGTTCCACCTGACCAAGTGTCGAAGTGTCCATGAGCAAGACACCTAACCCCAGCTGCTCCCGACGAGCTGGATGGTGTCTTACATGGCTGACATCGCCGTCGGTGTATGAATGGGTGAATGTGAGGGAAAATGTAAAGCGCTTTGGATGGCCATAGGGTCTGTTAAAAGCGCTATATAAATGCAGTCCATTTACCATTTATATAGTTGAATAACTTGGATCATAATTTTAGGGCGTTTTCACACCTGAAAGTCTGCACCAAGGTCCAAACCAAAGTTCGTGTTTTGATACATTATATCCATTTGGTTAGTTTGGGTTTGCTTTCACATTGCAGTTATGCGAGCGCACTAAATAACTTTAAATGACGCACTGGCGTCCTGACGTCATCATCTATGTGGGCTGCATCTTAACATTGATTGGTTTGTTAGCGGACGTGCGTCTGACGTCAGTGTGTTGTCAATTCAGCGGCTAACTTTGACAAGAATGAATGAACAGACGCATATTGTTGCCAATACTGTTAATATTATGGCATTACTCTCTGCAGCACCAACTATACTCGAGGCTAATCCACCAAATGAACGTCCTCGTTCTGCAAACATTTTATTGGCGCCGACAGGAAAGGAGGAGAAGACTAAGCTACTTTTTTAGCCAAACAATGTATTTTCTTTTATAGTTATGTTTAAATATTATAATGTTATTTTTAAATTTCATCTAGGCTATATTGATTATGAAACGTGCACAGATGTGCAATATAAGACATCAAGTCAGAAATGATTTTGACCACTTCTTTAAGTTTTGTTTTGTAGAAAGCTTTGTATAAATTGTATGTTAATTTTGGTCCAGACCGTGGTCCGCAGGAGGTTTCACACCTGTAATTTTGGTTCGTACCAAACTGAAAAGTCAGAAATTCTGGACCAAACAAGGTAGGTGTGAACGCACCCTTAATGTCCTCAACTGAGCAAGCCAAGCCGAAGGCGACCAAAGGAACCGAAACTCCATCAGGGCATGATGGAGAAAAATAAACCTTGGGAGAAACCAGACTCAGTCGGGGTGCCAGTTCTCCTCTGGCCTATTAACACACCGTGGAGGATTATTATTCTGGCAACCTTACAGGTCAGAAATCATATTAGATTGGAATATTCAACATTTCAGGGTATCACGGAAGAGACGGGTTTATTTAGGATGGTGCGTTGATTACACAAGAGTATGAATACATGAAAGATCGACGTTATTGGAAGATTGGAAAGATGACGTGCCGGTGAGGTAAATTCAGAGGAGACACCAATTGACACGGCTCAGCAGACACTCCAGGATGAGCTGGTCATGTCCAGGCGCAGGTCCACTGTCCGGACTCTTGTTCAGTCATGCAGTGTGAAAAGAGCACTGTGACCCGACGAGTCTGAAAATCATGCAGTCTGAGCTCGGCTTTAGCGTAGATGCCACTCTTTTTATGATGTAACGAGTCCATCAGGTGTTATGGGAAGTGTTCCCGGTTCCGGCTGACCTAGTTAATGCAGCCTAACAATCAGTCAATTGATCTGAATAATGAGAGTTAATAATGTTCTGTGTGTATGCCATAGTAAAGAGATGTGTTTTTAGTCTAGATTTAAACTGACAGAGTGTGTCTGCTTCCCGAACAATGCTAGGAAGACTATTCCACAGTTTAGGAGCTAAATAGGAAAAGGATTGGCCGCCTGCAGTTGATTTAGATATTCTAGGTATTATCAACTGGCCAGAGTTTTGAGACCGCAATAGACGTGATGGAGTATAATGTGTTAAGAGCTCGCTTAAGTACTGGGGAGCTAAACTATTCAGTGGTTGTTATGAAGAAGTACAGCCAAATCTAATTCTGTTGCACTATTGTCCTGTTTGACACTGAAGCTGCTTTGACACAATCGGCGTTGTAAAAGAGCTGTATAAATTGATTTAACTTGACTTGACATGGTAACCTCTCCCTTGTAAAGTAAATATGACCTGCCTGCACCATTTTAAGACAATGGCAGAAAGCCCAACCCAGTTTTCCAGTTTGTCAAGAAGTATGCTGTTATCGGCAGTGTCAAATGCTTCACTGAGATCAAGAGGCACCAGCGCTGATGTTTGGCCTTTATCTGTATTAACCTCTGAGCCCTGAGCTGTGCTCTGGGCGCTGGTGGTGTTTTGACAGGCTCTCACATTTGTGCCATTTTCATGTATTTAATTATCTATTTTGATGTAGTTTCACGTTTTATTCTGTATTCAGCACAATCTCTGCTACAATAATAGATGAGAGCAACATGAATGTTAAAAGTTGTAGTTTTGAGGTGTCTTTTGGGGTGCTTTCTTTTTCGGTTTTTGCCAATTCTTTGCAATTCTTTTTCTTTTTCTCTGCCCGTTTCTTTTGTCTTTCTTTATAAGCATTTTCCTCAGTTAGGATGGCCAGTTAGGTCTTAACATTTATTTGTGTTCTGGTGGAACATTTTTTTTTTCAAGTTTTTCTACCTGAATCAATTTGCTTTGGCACAACAGGTGGTTAAGGTAACTGCAAGAAAATATACTTTTACATGCAAAAAATATATATTTTTGTGAAAAAAAAAACATGAAGGTTCTCTCCTTCATAGTCTAGGGGAAATGGGGAAGAGCTTGAAAACATAATGTCACATGACCACAAATGTGTCTCACATTACCCGATGATTTGCATTACCCTGTTCTACCCTAAAAGTGTGTTTACAATACGTATTCACTGTTTAAATCTCAAAATGATCAATCAGAAAACCCCGAACTATAGTTCCACAATTTAGCCCTCTTCATGTCTGTCTCATAAAAAGAGAACTGTTGTGCTCACTGTTAAACTTCTATTATCACACTGATGGTTTAGATTTGTTGCAGTTCAGTTCAACAAATCAGAGTTTTGTCCTTATTTATGACACTGATGTTTTATGAATCTGATATGACATAATACAAGCTTTGCAAAGAGGCACACACATAAAGCGTAAACTAAACACACCTCAAATTCCAGGCCTGGTTCCCTGTCATCATTCACTGTCGTATGAGACTAAAGGTGCCGCAAGCAGCTGTCACTCATCATCATTAACGGCCAGCCTCGGCCTTCTCTCACGGTCTCTCAGCCTATCTGCTCGCCACAGAGCCATTTCTCTACGGTTGGCTTTCTGTTTTATATTCTTTTTCATCATACAAGCCTGCTTACGGGTAATTATAAAGAATTATAAATACAACGTGAATATGTGCACAGTACAGTACAGCAGGTTAAGTTCCAGGAGTTGAAATCTGTCCACATGTTGAAGAACGCCTAGGGCTCACTGAACACGTCTGAGCACGCGGAGGCAGAAGATGAACTCAAGAGTGTCGTACCGTAGGTAAAGCGGCCTGCCATCTCTGTATGAATATTGCTCTATATTGGGTTGCGTGACAAAGTTTCAGGAGTTGAAATCTGTCCATGTTGAAGAACGCCTGGGGCTCACAGAACCTGTTTGAGCATGCTGAGGAATGAGCTCAAAGGCATTTATACTGGCAGATGAAGAAAATGTCAACCGTTGTGATCCAATGCAGGGAAACAGCAGATGATAATGGAGATTAGTGGCACTGTGCAAAATGGCCTTCCCCTGCTCATGTCTTGATACATACACTGTTGTCATACAATGCCAGGTTCAAGTGTGTTTTACCGCATTAGCTGAAACAGCCGTCTTTATTCATTAGCTCCTATGGAAAAACAGAATGACATCAAAAACATCAATGACTTCCATTAAGGGTTAGAATTGAGCACTTGAGCCTCTCAATTACAGTCAACAGGCTGAATCAATGTATGAAACTCAAGGGCCAATAATTCTGGCATCTCTGGGTCTGATACAATGGCTTTAACATCAGAAGCAGCCGATTTTGTCAATGCAATGTCTCACGCCATCGCATGCCTTTCAGAATTCTTTAATTCTCTCATATTCAAAAATCCTATTTTTATCCTAGTTGTTTTATATAGGCAAAATATGTGACCTTTTAACCTCAAATGCGAAAAGGTCTTGGTTATGGAGGTCAATGGTCGGCCATTGTGATCCTTTTTGACCATGCCTACTCTCAGAGAAATGAGGCCCACGATTAATAAGATGCAAACAGAAATATAAAACCAGTCCTAATTCAAAGAGAACAAGTTGACAAAAAGAATGAATCCAAGATTAGGTGAACATATGGTATAATGAGTGATTTATAAGCTATTTTTAATAGGCCGGTCATTTTTGACCGGGAACACTTCAGGTGTAACAAGGTTACAAAACCCCCACAAAAAAAGTAAGAGCATTTCCCCCCAAAAAATGAGATTTAGTTATACCCTTTGGGAACAAAGTCACTAAGTTTCAGTCCAAAGCGATAACATTAACTAGTATTTTCGGGAAAAAGAAAGTCTTCTCCGGGTCAAATTGACCCGAACTGTGAAGCTGCTTTGAAACAATCGGCATTGTAAAAGCGCTATATACATAAAGTTGATTGATTGATATTTGTATAGCACATTTCATACCAAATGGCAATTCAAAGTGCTTTACATAGAAATTAATTAAAATAGTGTTAAAATATGCATGAGAAAAAAATGGTTTACACATGGTTACCTCCCTTCGGGCAGGTTGAGTCTTCTGCAGCATTCTGATGGAATGGGGCACACTTTTCAATAGTCTCAGGAAGTGGGTCATGTGTAACAGCAGTGACTGACTCTCTCAGAGTCTGAGAGGCTTATGCAGTTTGCTGGAAGGGCCAACAACATGCTGTTTTTGGTAGGGATCCCATTTCGTTGTATCATCTCTAATGTACAGGTCCTTCTCAAAAAATTAGCATATTGTGATAAAGTTCATTATTTTCCATAATGTAATGATAAAAATTAAACTTTCATATATTTTAGATTCATTGCACACCAACTGAAATATTTCAGGTCTTTTATTGTTTTAATACTGATGATTTTGGCATACAGCTCATGAAAACCCAAAATTCCTGTCTCAAAAAATTAGCATATTTCATCCGACCAATAAAAGAAAAGTGTTTTTAATACGAAAAAAGTCACCCTTCAAATAATGATGTTCAGTTCTGCACTCAACACTTGGTGGGGAATCCTTTAGCAGAAATGACTGCTTCAGTGCGGCGTGGCATGGAGGCGATCAGCCTGTGGCACTGCTGAGGTGTTATGGAGGCCCAGGATGCTTCGATAGCGGCCTTAAGCTCATCCAGAGTGTTGGGTCTCGCGTCTCTCAACCTTCTCTTCACAATATCCCACAGATTCTCTATGGGGTTCAGGTCAGGAGAGTTGGCAGGCCAATTGAGCACAGTAATACCATGGTCAGTAAACCATTTACCAGTGGTTTTGGCACTGTGAGCAGGTGCCAGGTCGTGCTGAAAAACCAAATCTTCATCTCCATAAAGCTTTTCAGCAGATGGAAGCATGAAGTGCTCCAAAATCTCCTGATAGCGAGCTGCATTGACCCTGCCCTTGATAAAACACAGTGGACCAACACCAGCAGCTGACATGGCACCCCAGACCATCACTGACTGTGGGGACTTGACACTGGACTTCAGGCATTTGGGCATTTCCTTCTCCCCAGTCTTCCTCCAGACTCTGGCACCTTGATTTCCCAATGACATGCAAAATTTGCTTTCATCCGAGAAAAGTACTTTGGACCACTGAGCACCAGTCCAGTGCTGCTTCTCTGTAGCCCAAAAGTGGCTTGACCTGGGGAATGCGGCACCTGTAGCCCATTTCCTGCTCACGCCTGTGCACGGTGGCTCTGGATGTTTCTACTCCAGACTCAGTCCACTGCTTCCGCAGGTCCCCCAAGGTCTGGAATCGGTCCTTCTCCACAATCTTCCTCAGGGTCCGCTCACCTCTTCTCGTTGGGCAGCGTTTTTTGCCACACTTTTTCCTTCCCACAGACTTCCCACTGAGGTGCCTTGATCCAGCACTCTGGGAACAGCCTATTCGTTCAGAAATGTCTTTCTGTGTCTTCCCCTCTCGCTTGAGGGTGTCAATGATGGCCTTCTGGACAGCAGTCAGGTCGGCAGTCTGACCCATGATTGCGGTTTTGAGTAATGAACCAGGCTGGGAGTTTTTAAAAGCCTCAGGAATCTTTTGCAGGTGTTTAGGGTTAAATAGTTGATTCAGATGTGTTGTATGCGCTGGGAAGAAAGAACAGCAAGATCCAATAGCGAAAATAATAATAATTTATTTCTCTCAGTCACATAACAAAGAACAGAATCCCTCATAAAAAAGTCAGGTAGATCGGTCTCAGGTGGTAATCAGGCTGTGAGGCAGCGCAGTCCGTGCGGGGAAGCCGGCAGACACAGAAGATCCGTGAGCAGGGAGGCAAGGGCAGACGCGGTCGGACGGAACCGGAACGAAGCAATCCCACAAAGATCATGAACACACAGGAACCCACAAGACACACTGCAACGATCTGATACAAGACTGAGTGAGACACAGGAATATATAGGCCCGGTAATGAGGTGCAGCAGGTGAGAGTGATCTGTGATGAGTAATCAGTGACCACGCCTCCAACAACACCACAAAACACAGACAGAAGGAGACAGTGAATTCATGAACCGTGACAAGATGATTAGGTTAATAGCTCGTTTACAGAACCTTTTCATGATATGCTATTTTTTTTTAGATAGGAATTTTGGGTTTTCATGAGCTGTATGCCAAAATCATCAGTATTAAAACAATAAAAGACCTGAAATACTTCAGTTGGTGTGCAATGAAACTAAAATATATGAAAGTTTAATTTTTATCATTACATTATGGAAAATAATGAACTTTATCACAATATGCTATTTTTTTGAGAAGGACCTGTACACCGAGAGTGACTGACTGAAAGGGAACGGCTTGGTCCTGTATGGTAACCCTCATTTCCTGAAGGAGAAAATGAGGACTAGCTCGGCTTCTCAGCAAAAACAAAGATGTGAGCATGTTCAGTGGCTTGTTTATTTTCACTTGAAGTGGATTGGGTGCTCAAGCAAGATCCCATGTCTTCCCATCATCTCTGATGTACATCTGTTCCATCCTTCAGGGACTGAGGATTGCCTTACATAGCAAAGACATTTTTACGTTTGGGGTTAAAAGGTCATATATTTTGCCTATATACAACAACTAGGATAAAATAGGATTTTTGAATATGAGAGAATTAAAAAAAAAAGAATTCCGAAAGGCATGTAATGACGTGAGCCTCAAAAAAAAAAAAAAAGACTGCTTCTGATGTTAAAACCATTGTATCAGACCCAGAGATGCCATAATTATTGGCCCTTGAGTTTCATAAAATTGAGAGGCTCAAGCTGTCACAGCGGAATGAGAATGAAGACAGATGCGGATCCAAAAGCGAATGCACAAGGTCTCTTTATTACTGATACTGGTAAGACAGTAAATGACAGCAAAAGCTCAGTCTCTGGTAGTTCGTGCCAGGTAGATGCAGGAAGCTCTAGGAGACGGTGCAGCAACTTGACACAGGGACGCAATGGGCACAGACCAGGCAACGGGAAAATCCAGGACGGAAGAATCCACACAGACACAGGGAAGACGACTGCACACGAGGAACACACAGGGACAACTGCAACGATCAACAAACACAGAATGCAGGCGAGGCACTTAAAAAGGCAGGTGAGATGAGGTGCAGCTGGTGAATGATTTGTGATCAGTGACCACGCCTCCAACACAACCAAACGCACATATACAAAATGAGCCGGTGAATCCATGAACCGTGACAAAAGCACTCAATTCAAACTCTTAGTGGAAGTCATTGATGTTATTGATGTCATTCTGTTTTTCCATAGGAGCTAATGAATAAAGACGGCTGTTTCAGCTAATGCAGTAAAACACACTTGAACCTGGCATTGTATGGCAACAGAGTATGTATCAAGACATGAGCAGGGGAAGGCCATTTTGCACAGTGTCTTCACATCATGCCACTAATCTCCATTATCATCTGCTGTTTCCCTGCATTGGATCACAACGGTTGACATTTTCTTCATCTGCCAGTATAAATGCCTTCGAGCTCATTCCTCAGCATGCTCAAACAGGTTCTGTGAGCCCCAGGCGTTCTTCAACATGGACAGATTTCAACTCCTGAAACTTTGTCACGCAACCCAATATAGAGCAATATTCATACAGAGATGGCAGGCCGCTTTACCTACGGTACGACACTCTTGAGTTCATCTTCAGCGTGCTCAGACGTGTTCAGTGAGCCCTAGGCGTTCTTCAACATGGACAGATTTCAACTCCTGAAACTTTGTCACGCAACCCAATATAGAGCAATATTCATACAGAGATGGCAGGCCGCTTTACCTACGGTGCGACACTCTTGAGTTCATCTTCAGCGTGCTCAGACGTGTTCAGTGAGCCCTAGGCGTTCTTCAACATGTGGACAGATTTAAACTCCTGAAACTTAACCTACTGTAGGATGCTCTTAAAAACAAGGATAAAAAACAACACCGCCAACACATTATTTTTTGATAAGATATCAATCAATCAATCAATCAATCAACTTTATTTATATAGCGCTTTTACAATCACGATTGTGTCAAAGCAGCTTCACAGTGTCAAACAGGGTAATATTGCGACAAAATTAGATTTGGCTGTACAGCCGTACTGGAGAAAACAGTGATGTTATCAGCTTATTTTAATTTATCATATAGCGACAATGTTGGCAGATCAGTATTATAGTTTATAGAATTAAATAAGACCTAATTCATATATTTTATTTGTATAATAAGTTGAATAACTTTAATCATATTTTTAGTGTCCCCAACTGAGCAAGCCAAGCCAAAGGCGACAGTGGCAAGGAACCAAAACTCCATCAGGGCATGATGGAGAAAAATAAACCTTGGGAGAAACCAGACTCAGTCGGGGTGCCAGTTCTCCTCTGGCCTATTAACACACCGTGTAAGATTATTATTCTGGCAACCTTACAGGTCGGAAATCATATTAGATCGGATTATTCAAAATTTTCAGGGTATCACGGAAGAGACAGATTTATTTAGGATGGGGCGTCAATTACACAAGAGTATGAATACATGAAAGATCGGAATTATTGCGCCGAAGACGGGTTTTGAGCATGTCGTGCCAGTGAGGCAAATTCGGAGGAGACACCATTTGACACGGCTCAGCAGACACTCCAGGATGAGCTGGTCATGTCCAGGCAGGTCCACCATCCGATCCGGACAGGGCCCAGATCCGGGATAAACCTCGGGATAAACAGAGAGACTAACATTAGCGTAGATGTCACTCTTTTTATGATGTAACGAGTACATCAGGTGTTATGGGAAGTGTTCCCGGTTCCGGCTGACCTAGTTAATGCAGCCTAACAATCAGTCAATTGAATTGAATAATGAAAGTTAAAAATGTTCTATGTGTATGCCATGGTAAAGAGATGTGTTTTTAGTCTAGATTTAAACTGACAGAGTGTGTCTGCTTCCCGAACAATGCTAGGAAGACTATTCCACAATTTAGGAGCTAAATAGGAAAATGATCGACCGCCTGCAGTTGATTTAGATATTCTAGGTATCATCAACTGGCCAGAGTTTTGAGACCGCAATCGACGTGATGGGGTATAATGCGTTAAGAGCTCGCTTAAGTACCGGGGAGCTAAACTATTTAGTGCTTTGTAAGTAATAAGCAAGATTTTAAAATGTATGCGATGTTTAATAGGGAGCCAGTGCAGTGTTGACAGAACTGGACTAATATGATCATACTTCCTGGTTCTAGTAAGAACTCTAGCTGCTGCATTTTGGACTAGCTGGAGTTTGTTTATTAAGCGAGCAGGGCAACCACCCAGTAGAGCATTACAATAATCTAGCCTTGAGCTCATGAACGCATGTACTAACTGTTCAGCATTTTGCATTGAAAGCATGTGCCGTAATTTAGATATATTTTTAAGATGATAGAATGCGGTTTTACAGATGCTAGAAACGTGGCTTTCAAATGAAAGATTGGTATCAAAGAGCACACCCAGGTTCCTCACTGACGACGAGGGCTTGACAGAGCACTCATCAAGTGTTAGACAGTATTCTCGGTTACTACTTGTGGAGCTTTTCTGTCCAATAATTAAAAATTCAGTTTTATCTGAATTAAGTTGCAGAAAATTACTATTCATCCAATTTTTTATATCAGCTATGCATTCTGTTAATCTTGTGAATTGGTAGGTTTCATCCGGGCGTGAGGAAATATAGAGCTGAGTATCGTCAGCATAACAATGAAAACTAACGCCATGTTTCCTAATGATATCTCCCAGTGGTAGCATATACAGGGTGAAAAGCAACGGTCCTAACACTGAGCCTTGCGGTACCCCATACTGAACTTGTGATCGGTGTGACATCTCTTCATTTACTGCTACAAACTGATAACGGTCAGATAAGTACGATTTAAACCATGCCAAAGCAGTTCCACTAACGCCAACATAATTTTCGATTCTATTCAGAAGAATATTGTGATCGATAGTATCAAATGCAGCGCTAAGATCGAGTAACACTAATAGAGAGATACAACCACGATCAGATGATAAGAGTAAATCATTTGTAACTCTAATATGTGCATATTCACATTGTATTTATAATTATTTAGAATTGCTCGTAAACAGGCATGTGATGAAGCTGAATATAAAATATAAAGAAAACCGGAGAGAAATTACTCGTTTCACATCAAATGCATGCTTCTTGTCATTTCACTCACTCCTTTAGTTTATAATGAATGTTCAGTTGTTGTTTTATGTATATTGTTAACTGCTCCATTCTTCATAACAGCCTCTTTGCTAAGCTTCCATTATGTCATATCAGATTCATAAAACATTAATGTTATTAATAAGGACACAGCTTTGATTTGTTGAACTGAAATACAACAAATCTAAACCATCAGTGTGATAATAGAAGTTTAACAGTGAGCACAACAGTTCTCTTTTTGTGAGACAGACAGAAGTGCTGAATTGAGAAACTATAGCTTGAGGTTTTCTGATTGATAATTAAAGTGTTTCATGAATACTTGATTTAACAGAGCACCTCTCTGCTTGCACAACTGTTCTCGAGACTAGGCCAGGATCAGCCAGATCAACGAAAATAAAGCTCTGCTCTTTTAGTGCAGCCATTTGCTGACTTGTACCTTCACCCTGTGGGCGGGCGTAAACCACATGCCAACATTATTGGCTAGTTTTTATACACTTAAAGCAGATTGGTCTCTAAAGATGATCCCCAATTCGTTGAACGTGACTGACTGAAAGGGAACTGGATTAGGCTTTCTGGGATGGTCTAATAATGGTTCAGGTCATACTGAGAAGGGAGAGGTTATTTGTGAGTATACAGTCAGAGTCAATGTCAAAGGGGACTATGTGAGAATACAGAAGTCATAAAATTATTCAGACATCAGATATATTTTTTACTGGTGGATGCAGGACACTAGTCAAGTCAACTTTATTTATATCGTGCTTTTCCAACGCTGATTGTGTCAGAGCAGCTTCAGTGTTAAACAGGACAAAACTGCAGCAGAATTAGATTTGGCTGTACAGTCGTTCTGGAGTAAACAGTGATGTTATCAGCTTATTTTAATTTATCATAGAGAGACAATGTTGGCAGATCAGTATTATAGTTTATAGAATTAATTAAAACCTAACAAATTAATTGTATTTGTATAATTAGTTGAATAACTTTGATCATAATGTTAGCGTCCCCAACTGAGCAAGCCAAGCCAAAGGCGACCAAAGGAACCGAAACTCCATCAGGGCATGATGGAGAAAAATAAACCTTAGACAAACCAGACTCAGTTCTCCTCTGGCCTATTAACACACAGCGGAGGATTATTATTCTGGCAACCTTACAGGTCAGAAATCATTTTAGATCGGAATATTCAAAATTGCAGGGTATCACGGAAGAGACGGGTTTATTTAGGATGGTGCGTCGATTACACAAGAGTATGAATACATGAAAGATCGGAGTTATTGCGCCTGAGACGGGTTTATTGAGGATGACGTGCCGGTGAGGCAAATTCAGAGGAGACACCAATTGACACGGCTCAGCAGACACTCCAGGATGAGCTGGTCATGTCCAGGCACAGGTCCACCATAGTTAATTTATGTAAGTGAGGATAGCAAAATAAAGTTGACTGTGACATTATACCCTCCAATTCTGTATTACATACCTTTCCATCAAAGTTATCTGACATTATCAAGATTCATTTATTCTGACACAGTTTAACTCTCTGAAAAAGTTCTTCTTTTATTCCACTACTATTTTCTAAACTATAATAACTGTGAATAAATTAGAATAAACTGTGATAATGTGAGAAAAAGTTGAAGGCGTCTGAAAAATGTTGGTTTGACTGTAGGTGACCATAAGTCTAAGGGTGCGTTCACACTTGTAGTTCGGTTCGTTTGGTTCGTTTGGTCCGGACCAAAAAACAAAAACAAACATAATAGTCCTGGTCCGCTTAGCGTTCACACGGGCATTTTTAACAGCGAACCTAAAGTTACCGAACCAAAGGCACAGGGAGACGCTCACAACCTGATTGGTCAGCTTATATGACGTAGGAGCTCGCTTACCGAACATTCAGAACAATGCTGTGTGCGGATTACACGCGCGGGCATTTAATGCGTGTACATGGTATTATTTTTTACCAGAGAACTCATGAAGAGCTCATGAAATGTTCAAAACATTCAAAACAACGCTGTGTGCTGGATTAAACGCGATCATTTTATGCGTGTAACACATTTGGCATTATTTCTTACCAGAGAACTCATGAAGAGCTCATGAAATGTTCAAAACATTCAAAACAACGCTGTGTGCTGGATTAAACGCGATCATTTTATGCGTGTAACACATTTGGCATTATTTCTTACCAGAGAACTCATGAAGAGCTCATGAAATGTTCCAAACAACGCTGTGTGCTGGATTAAACGCGATCATTTTATGCGTGTACATGTGGCATTATTTTTACCCGCTGAGAACTCATGAAGAGCTCATAAAATGTTCAAAACATTCAAAACAGCAGCAGGATTTCCTCCGTTGTGCAGAACAGAGACGGCCGTTCTGTCGTCTGCACCTGCTAATAATGGGCAACACAGGAACTTTGATGAGAAGAGCCAGGTATGCTTTTTGTGTGTTTTTTCTAGCATTTTCGAAACATGCTCGTCTGACCAAATATTGATGAGGCTCTTCCTCGTTGCTCCACGTTTGCCCTCTAATGTTAAAGTTACTCATTTTGGATACACCGATCTTTCCGCGTCGTCAAATCAGCTGCATTATGCGTCGCATCTTGTGACATTACGTCCGGTTTTTGGTCCGTTTACATGTCTTTGGTCCGTGTTGCGTTCATATATCAATCGAACCGCACCAGAGTTCGTTTGGAAGCGGACCGAGACCCATCTTTTTAGCGGTCTCGGTCCGCTTGTTTGGTGCGCACCAGGGTTCGGATGGCAGCGTTCACATATGTTCAAATGAACCGCACTAACCGAGCAACCGCACCAGGGTTCGTTTTAATCGAACCAAACATGACAAGTGTGAACGCACCCTAAATGGACATCTATGACATGCCGAATCCCCCAAGGCCACTCCTATTCAACCTGAACATGCTCCCACTGAGCCAAATAATGAAAGAGAATTAGATTGCTTAACACAGCTATGCAGATGCCACACAGATCTAGTTAGCACTATCCGGGGTTCATGCACATTTTTACCATTACATTTCCATGACTTAGGCCGGAGACACACTGCAAGCGTGGCGTTTCTGTGGTGTGTCAGTCGCGGGGTGGCTGCATGCCGTTTTCTCTGACTTTGCACACCAGAAGCGTGTCTGACGCGACGCTGCTGATATTAATGTACAGGGAAGCCCTATACGTCATGTTAAATATAAATATATTGCCTATTGATATAGCAAAGACAACATCAGCAGTAGCCTATTGACCATATATATATGGTATTGACAGCAAAATAGGCTACACAATTTTTCGTTGTGTATTGACAGGTTTACTATTTCAAAATCGATAATTATGTGGTTTTTTATTTTTACAATTAGGCCTATATCTGCATTTATGTTAACCTACAGACTTTCAAACATGAAAGGTAATTTATTAATATATATTTGTGTCAAAATGGCATATAAATATATTTTCCTATTATATTTCATGCTCTAACCGGTTAACATTGGAGCCGAAATAAAAACGGACATGCCTTGCTTGCAGTGTGTCCCCAGCCTTATAAGTAAATATTCATGACCTAATGTTCCATTGTAACAGAAGACCCACTGGAGGCGAGGTTGAGAACCCAAGTGCAGTCCTTTTATGAAAGCTTAACATAAATCAAAAAACAACAAAAGACTTGACTAACACTCACCGACAGCAGGTTACACATGCAATAACTGACCAAGACTATGGCAAACATGAGGGCTTAAATACACAAGGGCTAATGACAAGACAGGGGACACCTGTGAACAATGATTAACCATCAATGCTGTCGTTAGTCCATTGTGTAACAACCTTTAAAACCTTCTTCGTACTCCTTATCACTGGTAAATATGCTAGTGCTAAATAAGTATAGTGATCAGCAGAACCAAGGGGAGGAAAAGCGATAGACCTATATGCACATGGGATAGAGCCACAGCATTTATCCAATGTTTTCCCCAGGCGAATAGCACATGTGACGTACTGCTGAAAACCTTTTAAGGATTTTTCTACAAAAAAGTGATTAAAATCACCCATAATGAATTTAGGAGAATCTGGAAACACCATGTGACAGATCTCCCCCTCTATGGGCGGCCCCTGACGCACATACATAATCAAAACATCTAAAACGTTTTGGGGGGTGGACTTGGGGGAGGGATGGTGGGCCAGGCCCGTGCCAAGGCACCGGACATGGACCCTGGCGTAGCTGAGACGGGCCTGGGAGCGTGGGCGGACCTGGACCCTGTGGCGTGGGCGGACCCGGACCCTCAGGCGTGGGCGGACCCGGACCCTCAGGCGTGGGCGGACCCGGACCCTCAGGCGTGGACAGACCTGGACCCATGGGTGGCCATGGCCGTTCAAGGGGCCATGGCGGTAGAGGCAGTTCAGGGGGCCATGGCAGTAGAGGCAGTTTAGGGGGCCATGGTGGTAGAGGCAGTTCAGGGGGCCATGTGTCAGAGACAGTTCAGGGGGCCATGTGTCAGAGGCAGTTCAGGGGGCCATGGCGGTAGAGGCAGTTCAGGGGACCAAGGCGGTAGAGGCAGTTCAAGGGGTCATGGCGGTAGAGGCAGTTCAGGGGGCCATGGCGGTAGAGGCAGTTCAGGGGGCCATGTGTCAGAGGCAGTTCAGGGGGCCATGGTGGTAGAGGCAGTTCAGGGGGCCATGGCGGTAGAGGCAGTTCAAGGGGCCATGGCGGTAGAGGCAGTTTCGCGGCCATGGCGGTTGAGGCAGTTTAAGGTGCCATAGTGGTAATGGTAGTTCAAGGTGCCATGGCGGTAGAGGCAGTTCAGGGGGCCATGGCGGTAGAGGCAGTTCAGGGGGCTATGGTGGTAGAGGCAGTTCAAGGGGCCATGGTGGTATAGGCAGTTCAGGGGGCCATGGCGATAGAGGCAGTTCAAGGGGCCATGGTGGTAGAGGCAGTTCAGGGGGCCATGGCGGTAGAGGCAGTTCAAGGGGCCATGGTGGTATAGGCAGTTCAGGGGGCCATGGCGGTAGAGGCAGTTCAAGGGGCCATGGCGGTAGAGGCAGTTTTGCGGCCATGGCGGTTGAGGCAGTTTAAGGTGCCATGGTGGTATAGGCAGTTCAGGGGGCCATGGCGGTAGAGGCAGTTCAGGGGGCCATGGCGGTAGAGGCAGTTCAAGGGGCCATGGCAGTAGAGGCAGTACAGGGGGCCATGGCGGTAGAGGCAGTTCAGGGGGCCATGGTGGTAATGGTAGTTCAAGGTGCCATGGCGGTAGAGGCAGTTCAGGGGGCCGTGGCGGTAGAGGCAGTTCAGGGGGCCATGGCGGTAGAGGCAGTTCAGGGGGCCATGGCAGTAGAGGCAGTTCAGGGGGCCATGGCGGTAGAGGCAGTTCAGGGGGCCATGGCGGTAGAGGCAGTTCAGGGGGACATGGCAGTAGAGGCAGTTCAGGGGGCCATGGCGGTAGAGGCAGTACAGGGGGCCATGGCGGTAGAGGCAGTTCAGGGGGCCATTGTGGTAATGGTAGTTCAAGGTGCCATGGCGGTAGAGGCAGTTCAGGGGGCCATGGCGGTAGAGGCAGTTCAGGGGGCCATGGTGGTAATGGGGCTAGAGCTGGAGCGGGCTTATGGGCTGGAGCCTGGACTGGGGCTGGAGCCGGCCCCTGGGCTGGAGCTGGAGTGGGCTCATGGGCTGGAGCCTAGACCGGGTCTGGAGCCGGAGTGGGCTCATGGGCTGGAGCCTGGACTTGGTCTGGAGCCGGAGTGGGCTCATGGGCTGGAGCCTGGACTGGGTCTGGAGCCGGAGTGGGCTCATAGGCTGGAGTCTGGACTGGGGCTGAAGCCGGAGTGGGCTCATGGGTTGGAGCCTGGACTGGGTCAGGAGCCGGAGTGGGCTCATGGGCTGGAGCCTGGACTAGGTCTGGAGCCGGAGTGGGCTCATGGTTCTGGAGTCTGGAATGGGGCTGGAGCTGGAGTGGGCTCATGGGCTGGAGTCTGGAATGGGGCTGGAGCTGGAGTGGGCTCATGGGCTGGAGCTGGAGTGGGCTCATGGGCTGGAGCCTGGACTTGGGCTGAAGCCAGAGTGGGCTCATGGGCTGGAGCCTGGACTGGGGCTGAAGCCGGAGTGGGCTCATGGGCTGGAGCCTGGACTGGGTCTGGAGCCGGAGTGGGCTCATAGGCTGGAGTCTGGACTGGGGCTGAAGCCGGAGTGGGCTCATGGGCTGGAGCCTGGACTGGGGCTGGAGCCAGAGCAGGCTCATGGGCTGGAGCCTGGACTGGGGCTGGAGCCGGAGTGCGCTCATGGGCTGGAGCCTGGACTGGGGCTGGAGCCGGAGTGCGCTCATGGGCTGGAGCCTGGACCGGGGCTGGAGCTGGAGTGGGCTCATGGGCTGGAGCCTGGACTGGGGCTGGAGCCGGCTCCTGGGCTGGAGCTGGAGTGGGCTCATGGGCTGGAGCCTAGACCGGGTCTGGAGCCGGAGTGGGCTCATAGGCTGGAGTCTGGACTGGGGCTGAAGCCGGAGTGGGCTCATGGGCTGGAGTCTGGAATGGGGCTGGAGCTGGAGTGGGCTCATGGGCTGGAGCCTGGATTGGGGCTGAAGCCAGAGTGGGCTCATGGGCTGGAGCCTGGACTGGGGCTGAAGCCGGAGTGGGCTCATGGGCTGGAGCCTGGACTGGGTCTGGAGCCGGAGTGGGCTCATAGGCTGGAGTCTGGACTGGGGCTGAAGCCGGAGTGGGCTCATGGGCTGGAGCCTGGACTGGGGCTGGAGCCAGAGCGGGCTCATGGGCTGGAGCCTGGACTGGGGCTGGAGCCGGAGTGCGCTCATGGGCTGGAGCCTGGACTGGGGCTGAAGCTGGAGTGGGCTCATAGGCTGGAGTCTGGACTGGGGCTGAAGCCAGAGTGCGCTCATGGGCTGGAGCATGGACGTGGCCTGGAGCATGGACTGCTGTGGGACTAGGGGGTTCTTCCTCCTCAGTCCCCACAGTAAACGAGGATCCACTCAAAAATAAAATTAAATCAATACACTGAAAAAGGGTGAACGGGTTTTCAGCTGAAGGCATGAGTTCAGCAAGGTCAGGGTCCAAACCAAAACAAAAACACCTCTTCCAACGGATCTCGTTCCATGGCAATCCATCAATAAAGTATAAAAAGTCTGGAACATAGTCCTCCAGGGGACGATTCCCCTGGCCCGACAACTCCTTAGACATTTATTAACATAAATGAATAGGAGGCATTGTGTAAATTAACAGCATTGTAACAACAATGTTTACATGTTAACAACATGTACAATTTAAAAAAATAAAAATAAAGTGTCCAACCACACAAAAAAGTCTGACTCTCTCCCTCCGGCACATTCACATTGCTTTAAAAGGGCAGCAGTTTTTCTGCATTCACTTCGTGCACGCCCTTCATAACTAAAAAGTTTATAAAATTAAGTTCTAATGCTGTTTGTGGATTTTCTCAGGTCTCGACCAGGCTCAGCCCTCTTTGAACTCGATCTTGACTCGGACTCCAATGAGCTGGTCCAGACCACAACACTGACAATGAGTAACACTGCACTTACATCTTATTAGAGTATCAGTAGAGTCAGGAGAATGTCCAAAAGGGACCATCAAAATAAAGTGTTGCCAAACTCTCTTTGCAGGACTTAACATTATTATGTATTATTACAATTATGTAAAGGAAGACTTGAAGTGTAGAAATGTAGTAAAAAAAAAAAAAAGATAGAAAGTCAGCTGAAGAATGTGGCCCAGGCCACAGAGCCCCGAGGGGACAGTAGAGTTATGGTAACGGATACCAAATCAGAACACAGGAGGGAGTGGTTTAGTCTGAAAGATTTAAAGGAGCCAGGTATTTACCCTCTTGTTGAGCAATACACGTCTAACCAGATACATTTCTCTGTCTTCTACCAATCAAAATGCTCTAGGGAAACATTTCCTGAACATAAGCACTATAAATATGACCAAAGAACCCTTTTGACTTCAGACTTCAACTGAAGAGCGTACCAGACGACTTCATTCATCAATATACCGAATACACACAAGGAGCCCAGGTGAGACACCGCTTTAAAATGATACGAACAGGCAGTGTTATGACAGTGTGAACAGCCACCTGCAGATTATGAGCTGTTTAGATCTCGACTGTATTGCAGGAAGACTCGAAATGCATTAGGAACTAAAATATATCCTCAAACTAATCAGATGCAGATGTCACTTCACCGCAGGCAACGGTTAGAAATGATTGAATGCATTGCATTCAGTGAAGGAAGGATTTATGCCTTATTTGTTTATGGATTTTTTAGATTAGATTACATTTTAATGAATGTTAAAATAATGTGAGAACTAATGAAATCAGTAACAAGACATTTAGAATGATAACAAATGAATATTTAACCCTAGGCTACATATGTATGTGGTTATAATCTGGTCTCCCATCATCAGGCTACTTTTACAGTGTTGCTGTGGGTTGTTTGTAGCCTATAGTCCACAGGTTGCAGTTATCTTTACTTTAGCATTATTTACACCGCCCGCCCACCGCGTTTTGGCCGTGATTCTGCAACTTTTGATTAGCAATTGGAGGTTGTTTTCTTCTGTGCAGACCTGGAGCGCAGGCTTCACTGATTGGAAGACACAGCTTCTGTCACTTTGTTGAACGGGAGGAGATTCTTGCTGCCTGCCAGTGTATTCAAGGTAAAAACAAATCATTTCTGAACTGAATACATTGTTTTCAAAGCAAAATGTTAACCATAGCTTGTTTTCACATTAAAATTTCTGTTAGACAATCGTGCCATTTGTTACCTTATTTCTGGTGCCATGACCAAAACGATAAGAATTACTGTACGCTTTTATAGTATCACATCAGTTTTTTGTGTTATTTACTATTAGTTTGTTGTATCTCTCTTTTTTTCCTCTGTAGTTATTCATTAATGAAAGAACAGTATTCTAATGTTATCTAAACTTTGAACAGTACATCAAATATATTACAACAATGGGATTTGTCTATGTTCTTTAAGGTGTGGTATATAAATATACTAATCATTTTGAATTTAATCATTTATAAGTGATATATAATTGTTCATTAAGGCTGGAAATGTAAAACATATTATACTGAGGTGTGCAGAATTATTACACAGGTTTACATTTACAAATAAAACGAGCCAAAAAAGAGATTTAAATCAGACTAAAAAGTCACAAAGTATTAAATGCACATGAGAATTAGACAATACTAATGTCCCATGTCAAAAAAATCCTAAAGGACTCCAATAAGAAACCTGTAGAGTAATCCATTTAGAATTTCTATCATAGTTTGCATTCGTTCCTATAGGACTCCGTTAGAAATAGTCATGTAGGATTTGTGTCTTGTCCTATAAGATTCTCATCTGATTCCTATTGGATTCTGTGGGATTTCTCTTATTAGACAATACATAAATATCCTGCAGGATCATTTCTACAGGATTCTAATGGGATCCAATTGGGTCTCTATCTCTTTCTCTCTCTTAAGCCCCTTTCACACTGCGATTCCGGCAAATACACGGATAATGCAGCCCGTTTGTTCCCGGGCCGCTAGATTTGACGGTCCCGGGTCGAGTTGACACGTGACATCCGGATGTGAGGTATAACGGCGAGCGATCTCCACTTCAGCGCGGATAGTAAGGAGCTCCGTGGTCTCGACTTGTGTCCAGTTTGCGCTCATTTCTGCTTGTTTAATCTGAGTTTCTTTTGTATCCGAACACTCTCTGCGTTTAAAACACCGACGAGCTCTTCTGGCACTGCAGGGGTGTGTTATTGAAGAAACAAGCTCTAGGAGTCGCATGATAACTACGCACACACTGCAGCATTAGTTTCGGCTTTTGTTCACCCAGCGCTCGTCCCGGGTCGAATACCGCAATATTACTAGGTCCCCGACCCGGGTTCAGTTCGGTAATCAATCCCGGGATGTAATTGCTTTCACACAGAAGGAGACCCGGCAATGCTCCAGGGAATGTTGCGGGTCCGACGTGCAGTGTGAAAGGGGCTTTAGACACACACACACACACACACACACACACACACACACCTCTATAAAGTTTAAGGGATAACATTAGTTCACCCTGAAATGAAAAAGTCATGTATCATGCAATGATACAGGGAGACGTACACCATATATGGAAAGTGTGTAGGACGGAAATCACTCGCTCCAGATGCTCTATTTACATTCGGTGTGAACATAGCATAAGGTTTTGCAAGAAAGAAACCGTATTATTCAGTCAAAATACTTAGCTCGGCTGTTATTCTGTCATTTCCCTCCTTCCGCGCGTCTCCTCGTATCATTAGGTGAAACTTTTGCCACAGATGAGCTCGTACAGGTTTTATTTTCTGCTTATGAGGTCTGAAAAAGAAAGACATATGGCCAAAAACAGGGTGACTTTATTTTCATTCCAGAGTGATTCTAACAAGTAATTCATTAATGAATAGTTTATTTGTTATAATAAGTAGTAACAAAATGCCACAGGACAAATTGAAAGTAAATTAATTAAAAACACATCTAGCAAAATAAGGAAAAATTTAAATTCCATAAAAAATAAATCAGAAAGTCCAATAGTCCAATCGGATTCTAAGAATCCAATAAGATCATACAGGACAAAGTGAAATTCCATTAAATAAACACACAATGTCCTATTAAAGCCGTAAGCAGTGTTGAAAGGGCCCCCGTACCCGGGACTAGGGATGCGCGATATACCGGTACTGGAAAAATACCGGTATATATTTTATTTAAAACGGTACGATATCATGATTTGGCACATTTCGGTATATGCTGCTGTTCTGAAGTTCACCGCTAGATGGCAGCGCGCTACCCAAACTGACCCGAAACAACCGGCAAATGTGACAACAACATAGACGAACAAAATGGATAAAGCAGTTGAATCTCACTCAAGATGCCCAAAACGAATTAATAAAGAGAGGAGTAGAAGTGACATTTGTAATGACTTTGCTTATAAAACTGATGAAGAACCATCAAACCTAGCCAAGAAGCATCTGTCACTATCCTGACTTTAAGACTTCTGAAGAGATCGATAGGTCAGTGAATCATTCAAACCATCTCATTTAGACATTTATTTTCTTTTAACACTGATCAACGCACACACACAGCCTAACATAAGATCGAATATCACAATCTCCAGCGTTCGTTTCAACCAATGACATTTAGATCTCATTATATTTGCACGCGTACTATTGCACTATTTATATTCCCGTTAGACACAACCGCCTGTGTTTATGTGAATAACTTACTCACTAAAGACGGACATTTGTACATAACTCTGTGTATTTGACTGTTTAAGGAAACTTAATGTGTAATGTGCGAGCGTGACTAAGTGACAGGCGTGTGTGTGTGTGTGTGTGTGTGTGTGTGTGTCGTATGAGCTCATATCTCCTGTAACTGTTATTACGAAATGCTATAAAATCACTTGCATGTTCAAATGATTTCCGTTATCCATCCCGAGACCAGCGTGAAATGTTGAATAGGATTATGCAGATTGCTTTAGTGTAGTGCGATCAGTGGCGGCTAAGTTACTGGTCTGTCAGAGAGGGGAAGCTCATTTTCGGCCAATTGTCTTATTTATTTAAAAGTAAATTCTGCCCTACGTTCCTTTTCAAGAAAATGGTCTTTTACCCTGTGAATGAATGAACGATCTAAAAAAATATTAAACTCTGTAAAACTGAAACAAGGAATGTGGTGTATAATTGTGTGAAATGTATGATGAAAATGAAGCAATTTCGCCAAGCAAATATCAAAGAAATAGGTTGCAGCAGTTTTTATTTCGAATGAACTTGAGAAATTCGCGATGGGACTGAGCGCGAATAGCTTCAGTGATTCCTTATAGTACAGAATCGCTGTCAGTCAAAAGGAGATGCAGACCCTCCAATAAACACGCAGAAGCTCGGCGTCCGGGCCAGCCCACTCCCCATTCACTCCCAGAGACGCTGAGCGTCCGTGGGCGGGACATAATCGCAGCGTTTATCCAATGACCGTCTAGTTTCGAAGCGCTGAAAAAGCAGCCCCATTGAAGTCAATGGACGCTGGGCTTCAATAGGGAAATGCACTGTGACGCTGCGGGAATGTATGGGATGGAAATCGAGTCAGCCGACCTGCTATATGTAAACGAACTCGTCTTTGAGATAAACGTTTTCTAACGCATTTTTAGTCAATACAATGTTAATATAATAGTACATATTTGACCATTAATTTTGTGACATTATAAGGGAAGCCGAGCTTCCCTTGCAGTCTTAAAGAAATCGCCACTGAGCGATGTCTTTTGAAACCAGAAGCAATTTGCTAATTTTGAGAGATTTTTGCTGAAATTATTTCTCACAAGAAAGTTTTCAAATGACTGATTTGATGTGATAAGCTTTGCTGATTCATTTACTAAGAAACATTTGTGGTAATTTCCCACTTTATAAACTCAAAACTTGCATAATTGTTCTCATTCGCGTGCAATATACCCGCGCTAATATCAGACCTTGTGGTATCGATTTAATATCGGTACTTCGGTATTAGATTGTGGTACCGTACCGAAGCCAAAATTGTGGTATCGAGCCATCCCTACCCGGGACCACCGCCACAGGAAAGCAAGATGCATTTAAGATGCATTAAAATAAGCTGATAACATCACTGTTTCCTCCAGAACGACTGGACAGCCAAATCTAATTTTGCTGCAGTATTGTCCTGTTTAACACTGAAGCTGCTCTGACACAATCGTGATTGTAAAAGCGCTATATAAATAAAGTTGATTGATTGATTGATTGATTGATTAAGCCAGTAAGCATAGAGGAGAAATACAGCAGTCATTTTAATGTTCCACACTTCCTTCTGCCAGCAGGGGGAGCTATGACTAACTGAATAATGCCATGTAGATGTCTTCAGGCTAGGCCTCTTATCAAACAGGTGACGTTTGGGGCAGATCTATGAAGGTATATGTGGTGCAAAACACCTGAATACGTGTGAGAGTGGAATCTGTAGAGCATATCCACACATGTGTATCAATACAATTGAAGTCACAGAAAAAAATCTCTTTTACAAACACAACACCTTCACACATTCTTCACTGCAGGTGCACAAATCCTATTGTACGAATCACACATGAAGAAACTCATACGCTCGCATCTTTGCTTCAGTTGCTGCATTGCAAATGGTGCAGAACGCAGTCACACAATCACAAGTCCAATCACTACAGCTGCTTGAAAGTCTCACATGCAGTTTTTCCACCTTCAAATGACAAGTTCTGCGCTCTATTACTTTTGCACCAAAGAAGGGAGTTGTGCATCTGAGAGGCAGCGGCAGGCCCTGTGCAGAGAGTAGAGAATCTCGGCCAATCAGAAGAGCTCGTCTGTATGGTGGAAGATAGATAGATAGATAGATAGATAGATAGATAGATAGATAGATAGATAGATAGATAGATAGATGTTTCAAACAGCTCAGTATGTTAATAGAGTGTCTAGGATAGAAATACAGTCAGTGCTTAGTTCAACGAGTTCAGTAAAATTGCCAATATATTCAGATTCAGACTTCCCGAAACAATAACTCATGTTCTAAACGTTGTTAAAACACTAATGACACCTCTTGAACGTAGACAACGAGCCCGTCCAGTTGGGGGCGGGGCTCCGTACAAGCAAGCTCTTCTGATTGGCCGAGAGTCTCTGCTCTCTGCACAGGGCCTGCCGCTGCCTCTAAAACTCACTTTTGCTCCACATTTCTCAGTGTATTTGGTGCAAAAGTGACATCGCGCCAAACGTATCATTTGAAGGCGGAAAAACTGTGCGTGAGACTCGTAGCAGCAGATTCAAGCAGTTGTCGTGATTGGACTTGTGATTGTGTAAGAAAAATATCCCAGAAAAGCAATGCATTTGTGACCAAATATTCTACAAGTGTTCATCTCTCATTGCATGGATTCACATGTTAATTTGTGGATGTGCAAAATTTGTCCGTGAATTCACATTTTTTATACGGGTGTGTGACTGCGTTTTGCACCATATGTACTGCATCAACTGTAGCAAAAATGTGAGCCTATCAATCAATCAATCAATCAATCAATCAATCAATCAATCAATCAGTCAATCAATCAACTTTATTTATATAGCGCTTCTCCAATGCCGATTGTGTCAGAGCAGCTTCAGTGTCAAACAGGACAATACTGCAGCAGAATTAGATTTGGCTGTACAGTCGTACTGGAGTAAACAGTGATGTTATCAGCTTATTTTAATTTATCATAGAGAGACAATGTTGGCAGATCAGTATTATAGTTTATAGAATTAAATAAGACCTAATTCATACATTTTATTTGTATAATAAGTTGAATAACTTAGATCATAATGTTAGTGTCCCCAACTGAGCAAGCCAAGCCAAAGGCGACCAAAGGAACCGAAACTCCATCAGGGCGTGATGGAGAAAAATAAACCTTAGAGAAACCAGACTCAGTCGGGGTGCCAGTTCTCCTCTGGCCTATTAACACACCGTGGAGGATTATTATTCTGGCAACCTTACAGGTCAGAAATCATATTAGATCGGGAAATATGCGCAAGTTTGGGGTATTGCCCAAGAGACGGGTTTATTTAGGATGACGCGTCGATTACACAAAAAAAGGAATTTTTGAAAGATCGAAGTCATCGGTTTACGCTCGGCACCATTTATATACCCACAGATGCCACTTCCTTTACTTTTCCATAAAGCAAAGCAAACATAGTATACTGAAACGCAGTGCACCGGAAATCCGTTAATAATGTTCCTGAATGAAATGTGGACCCGTTTGATGGACTCGATCTCCTCATCTGTGTTTGATCAACTCTGAATCTGATCTGGATACAGTCTTTCACAAATACTTTATTTCCTCAACTTTTTATTTAAAATGTGTTTTTTTATGAAAAATTGGAGCATGGAGCTAGAATAAAACGTTTGTTGCTGTTTAAAAGAAGAGGGTCTGCTCTTTCTTTTGATATATTGTATGCTCAGATATTCATAAAATAAAATATTCTATAAGCAATTATGTTTTTGTGAAAATGGTCAAAAACCCTGGCAGTGGCTGGCAACTTTTTAAAAAATAAAACACTGGCAGTGAAAAAGTTAACTGTGAGGGAATAAACTAAGGGAATTAAAAATGGGCACAGTGGTTGGTTCATTTATTTTGCCTTTTCAAATGGCCGTTGGCAGAGGACTACAGAGGAGTGAGGATCTGCACCAATTTTTTCCGTTTTGTTTGTAAAATACATTATCTTTGGAGCATTCAGTTCCCTTATCGAGTAGGTTCCTTGACATTACGTATGGGGAAAACCCTTTTCCTCGAAATGCAGAAGCCTGATTCAATCACTCTATTGCTTTGCAATAGCCAATGGCGTCCTGGCAATCACCTGATTGGCTGGCCCAGCCACTATATAAGCGATGTCAGGCGCCAAAAAACCTCTGAATCTTTCTTCTTCACCTGGAGCCTAGTTTCGTCGTTGATTACCCTACTAGAGTGGACCACGCGGACTGCGAAGCCCCTCTTGCGTTCCAGCGGATTACTAGAATTTTCAAGATGTCTCTTTGCCGCGAGTGTGGCGGGCCCGTCGACTTTCCGGACGCACACGAGGATTGTTTGCTGTGTCTGGTCCTAGCCCATGCTGAGGCGGCATTGGAAGGATCAGATTGCCGAGCCTGTGAGGAATTGCCAATCAGGATCCTTCGTGTGCGGCTAGCCGTCGTTCGCGGCGACGACCCGCTGCCTCCTGCATCTACTCAGCATGCTGCCGTCGAGCCACGGGCCGGCAGATCGCAGGTAACCCCTTCAAGGGGCTCTGCGGGGGGTTTGACATTGGCCCAACACCCACGTTGCCCTCGCATGCCAGAACCCCCACTCACCTATGTTGAGGATAGTTCCCACCCTCCGGCCGAAGCGCGGGAAATGGTCTCATTCGGATACGGAGAGGACAACGCCATGTCCACGAGTGCTTCCGACCCGGGCGCCTGGTCGGAAGTTCCTTCAGAGGCTGGCTGTACCTCAACCTCTCTGGATACGGAGCTAATGAATATTCTTGCAGAGGCAGTGGCGGTTATGGAGCTGGAATGGGCGGCACCTGAACAGCCGTCCAAACGCTGGATGGACGGGTCCTTCCTCGGCGCAGCGGGCCGGCGGCCAAAAGAGCGTGTTTTCGCTCTGAGTTCTCTCAGCGGCCAACAGAGAATCCCGACAATGTGCATTCAAATGTTGTGTCAAATTCAATGTGTTATGTTGCAATAAAACATTATATGCCTCACCAAAAGAGCTCTTTTCCTCCATGAACTACTGCCCGCGACATAAGTGAAACCTCTCCCTCGGGAGATGTTTGGCGGAGCGGAAGCTCCGCACAACCTGAGCGTTCAAATGTCTCCGTGGGTCAAACCACAGACACCTCACCTGCTGTCATTTTAAGCAGCAATGTTTTGCCGGCGACTGGCACGACGCCCTCGCCGAAGAGAACACCGCCGTCACTATTATCGAACCATCTAAGTGCGTGGGCAGAGCTACCGGCGGCATCAGATTGGGTGATTAAAACGGTAAAACGCGGCTACACTCTACAGTTTGCTCGCAGACCACCCCGCTTCAACGGCGTGATTATGACAGAAGAGTCGGAAGAGAGCGCCCCACTGTTACGGGCAGAAATCTCCTCCCTCATAGCGAAGCAAGCGATAGAGATTGTACCCAAGGAACAGAGGGAGTGCGGGCTATACAGCCACTACTTCCTTGTTCCGAAAAAGGACGGGGGCATGCACCCCATTTTAGATCTAAGTCCGCTGAACAAAGCGCTCGCAAAACGATCGTTCAAAATGATTACAGTGAAGCAGATCCTCGCGCACATTCAGCCCGGGGATCATTTCATTGCGGTGGATCTGAAAGATGCTTATTTTCACATCCAGGCTCATCACAGGCAGGCGTTTTCTGCAATTTGCATTAGAAGGTGTTGTATTCCAGTTCAAAGTGTTACCCTTCGGCCTAGCACTGGCCCCCCTGTACATTTACGATGTGCATGAATGCGGCGCTTTCTCCCGAGACTCAGTCGAATGCACATGCTAAACTACCTCTACGACTGGCTGATCCTTGCTCAATCGAAAAGTGTGCTCGAGGAGCACAAGCTGATCCTTGCTCAATCGAAAAGTGTGCTCGAGGAGCACAAACAGATGCTCCTCGCTCATTTAGCGTGCCTAGGTTTGGCTGTGAACATGCAGAAGAGCACGCTTCAGCCCTGCCAATCAATTACCTTTCTGGGTATGGTTTTGGACTCGCGCACGATGATCGCGCGCTTATCGACACAGAGAATCCAGTCCATTCACAATACACTGGCCTCATTTGTGCGAGGCAGGGCAGTCCCTTTAAAAACGTTCCAGAGACTACTGGGTCTAATGGTGGCTGCAGCCTCCGTCTGTCGGCTGGGCTTACTGCATATGAGACCACTGCAGCTCTGGCTACAGAACAGAGCCCCATCACACGCGTGGAGGGCAGGGACAGAACGCCTTGTCATAACGCGAGCATGTCTCGAGACCTTGATGCCCTGGTTCGGCACAGCTATGTTCGAACAGGGTGCTGCTATGGGCAGGGTGGTCAGAAGGATAGTGGTGACCACAGACGCATCGCTGTCAGGCTGGGGAGCCCTCTGCGATGGCAGACCAGCGTTCGGTGCGTGGACGGGAGAGCAAAAGCGCTGGCATATAAACTGCTTGGAGACGGAGGCTGTTTGTCTGGCGCTGCAGGTTTTTCTTCTGTTTCTGAAGGACCGCCATGTTCTGATCAGAACAGACAACACGGCGGTGATCGCGTACATCAATCGCCAGGGAGGAATGCACTCCTGCTCCCTACACGGCTTGGCGAGACACCTGCTTTTGTGGACGGATCGGGTACTTCTCTCGATCCGGGTAGTACATATACCGGGCAGCTTGAACCGCGGAGCCGACACGCTGTCCAGGGAGGGCATTGTTCATGGGGAGTGGAGATTGCACTCCCAAACAGTAAAGAAGATCTGGAGCATCTTTGGGGAAGCGGAAATAGACCTCTTTGCATCGGAAGAGAACACTCAATGCCCTCTATACCTCTCACTGACGACTGCTCCCCTGAAAGGGGACACGCTGTCGAGCTGTTGGCCCACGGGTCAGAAATACGCGTTCCCCCAGTCAAAATAATGCCGCTAGTGCTGCAAAAGATCAGGAAGGAGAGGGACCTTCGCTTTTGGTAGCGCCAAAGTGGCCCAACCAACCGTGGTTTCCGGAGTTGATGAACATGTCGTCAACTCCTCCGTGGCGAATTCCACTGAGGAGGGATCTGATGTCCCAGGCGAGGGGCTCCATATGGCACCCCAGGCCGGAATTCTGGGACCTACACGTGTGGAAAATCAGTGTAGAGTGAACCAGTTGGATGCTTCACACCGAGTCTGGCTCACGCTAGCAGAGTCCAGAGCACCATCAACGAGGCGCTTATACGCACTGAAATGGAGAGTGTTTGCGAACTGGTGTGATAGCAAAAAGGAAGACCCTGTGGAGTGCTATTCCCATAATTTTAACCTTCCTACAGGAACGTCTGGATAATGGCAGCTCTCCGTCTACATTGAAGGTCTATGTGTCGCTATCGCAGCCTCTCATAGTATACTGGACAGCCGTTCAGTGGGTAAACACCCCTTAATAACAAGCTTTCGTCAGGGAGCAAGGCGACTGAATCCTCCCCGCCCTCGCCAAATGCCAGTATGGGACCTATCCTTAGTGCTCAGAACGCTATCTGACACGCCATTCGAACCAGCTGAGTCTATCGACCTGAAAGTGCTCTCATTTAAGACGGCGCTGCTGCTCGCGCTAGCGTGTGGAAAGCAGGTAGGTGATCTACATGCCCTCTCAGTTAACAATGCTTGTATGCAGTTTGGTCCAGACGATTGTATGGTCAGACTCACGCCCAGACACGGCTACACGCCTAAAGTGCTCTCAACCCTGTTCAGGGCCCAGGATGTCACGATACAAGCTTTTTGTTCCACAGAGCCAACCTCAGATCCAGCTCAGGGCGGCAGTGGCTCAGTGGTTCATGTAGGTTGTCTACAAACCAGAAGGTTGGTGGTTCAATCCCCGGTTCCACCTGACCAAGTGTCGAAGTGTCCATGAGCAAGACACCTAACCCCAGCTGCTCCCGACGAGCTGGATGGCGCCTTACATGGCTGACATCGGCGTCGGTGTATGAATGGGTGAATGTGAGGCAAAAATGTAAAGCGCTTTGGATAAAAGCGCTATATAAATGCAGTCCATTTACCATCCAGCGTCACAGAAGTGTGCCTTGTGCCCCGGGCGTGCGCTGCGTGCTTATGTAGACAGAACTAGTAAGATTCGAAGTTCAGAACAGCTCTTCGTCTGCTTCGCTGGCGCCAAGAAAGGTGGCCCGCTGTCGAAGCAGAGACTGTCACACTGGATTGTGGAGGCTGTTCGCCTAGCTTATCATTCCCAGGGACTTGACTGCCCGATAGGAGTGCGTGCCCACTCTACTAGGAGTCTGGCATCTTCATGGGCCTGGGCTAAAGGTATGTCTATTCAAGACATTTGCCTCGTGGCAGGCTGGTCATCTCACAACACTTTTGCGAAATTTTATAATTTAGATATTCCCTTGTTTACACCACACGTTCTGTCAGTGCAGGAGGAGGAGGTTGAGCAGCCATTGGACGACTGAGTCACCTGAAGACACGCCCCACCCCAGCGCGTGTTTTAGCCGTGGTATTAACTAGGTCGTCTATGCAGCACGGGACGATACAGAGTCAAGTTAACTCTATAGGGCCTTTTAAGTCATAATCACACTTTCAGTGTTATCCCCATTATCTATGCCCACTTATTCACGCCTGCTATATATTCGAGCACCAACATCTTGTTGCCTTTATTCACCCCCTATAATTCACTAGTCCAACGACGTTCGACTGTATACAAGGGATACACTGACAGTGTCAACGCCGAGGTGGCCCCTGGCGTATTGTCGAGGAACCGACTCGATAAGGGAACGTCTCTGGTTAATCAACGTAACCTTAGTTCCCTGAGAGGAGGGAACGAGACATTACGTAAACTGTCGTGTGAAACGCCTCTGCATAGCCTCAATAGCTCTCGTTCAGTCGTTCAGAGGTTTTTTGGCGCCTGACATCGCTTAAATAGTGGCTGGGCCAGCCAATCAGGCGATGCCAGGATGCCAAAGCAATAACTAAATCAGCATACTATCATCTGAAAAATATTGCAAGGATTAGATGTTTTGTCTCCAGGCAAGACTTAGAGAAACTGGTTAATGCTTTCATCACCAGTAGGGTGGACTATTGTAACGGCCTTCTCACTGGCCTTCCCAAAAAGACCATTAGACAGCTGCAGCTCATACAGAACGCTGCTGCCAGGATCATGAGCAGAACCAGAAAATATGACCATATCACACCAGTCCTCAGGTCTTTACACTGGCTTCCAGTTACATCTAGGATCGATTTTAAAGTACTACTACTTGTTTATACATCTCTCAATGAGCTAGGATCTAAATACATTGCAGATATGCTGATTAAATACAAACCCAACAGATCACTCAGATCAGCAGGATCAAGTCAGTTAGAAATACCAAGAGTTCAGTCAAAGCAAGGAGAGTCTGCCTTTAGCTATTATGCCAGCTGTAGTTGGAACCAGCTTCCTGAACAGATCAGATGTGCTCCAACAGTAGCCACATTCAAATCCAGACTCAAAACACATCTGTTCAGCTGAGCATTTACTGAATGAGCTCTGAGCACTGTATGTCCGACTGATCGCACCTCATCTATGCATCATTTTTAAATTCTTTTTATAACTGTTTTAGTTTACCTGTTCTTTTCTTTGCTTATCATCATTTTATTATTTCTAATTCTCTTTACATTGTATTCTTTTTCTTATGCATTTTTTATTCCTATTTTAATTCCTTTCTATGTAAAGCACTTTGAATTGCCATTGTGTATGAAATGTGCTATATAAAAAACTTGCCTTGCCTTGCCTATGTGGGTAGGGCTCTTTTAAAATTAAGAAATTAGTAATTCTCAAAAAAAAGAAGCAAAATGTGCTGCAGAGCTTAAGTGGTTAATAACGTAAAGCTTTGAATACCTTTAACATGTTAGTATAGGTTATGCTTGTATTTAGGGGTTTACTGTAAAATAAGGTAATCCAAACAGAAAATATGGTAGCCCAAATATATACCCATTGTGGCCCATTAGAGCCCTAGATAACACCTACCTGGGTCCCATCATCAACCCATATGGGCGGAGCCATGTATGCACCAAATGTATGCTACCTGGGTCACCCATATGAGCCTGGTATGAGCCCATCAAGAGACCCATCATCATCCCATCTGGGCTAACCCATGTGAAGCCTCCATTAAAACTGAGGACACAATTACCCATTACCTGGGTAGCCCAGGTTGGCCCCAGATATCAGCCCATGTGTAACCCCTTTGGGCCCTGCATGGGTGTGTTGGCTATGATAGTCATTAATAAATTTCAAATATATAAATATCCCCATTTTAACTTTTATTTACTGTAGCCATGGAATCAAAGAAGATTGAAGTGGCAGCTCTAGGAAGACCTCTATTTCCTGGTATGCTGTATGACTGCCGCAAGGACACCTTCATTACAGGTGCTGTACAATACCTACTAAAATGCTTTTTATTCCCAATTTGACCCAAATGTGAATCAACAAGACAGTACATGTGTGGTGATGACGAGACATACGTTGAAGCACACATATTTTAAATCAGTAGTCTTATAGAGGCAATATAGACATGTTTCTTCAACAGTTCATTGTGTCCTCATATGTGACTGTTATTTCTCATTTCAGGTGTTACTCTGTGGGATACGGACTCACTGGAAAGAGATTTGGACTCCCGTCCACAGCTCATGACAGATTTGAAGTTCAGTAGCTCTGACTCTCTGTCTAGTAAAGCCAGTCTCCTGGATGTAAGTGCTTCCCTGAAGGCCAGCTTCTTAGGAGGGCTGGTGGAGGTGGAAGGATCTGCCAAGTTTCTGCGTGACACCAAATCCTCAAACCAACAGTCCAGAGTAACAATGTATTACAGTGAAACCTCCAGATTTGATCAGCTCACTATGAGCCATCTGGGCCAGATCACCTACCCTCAGGTGTTTGACCAGAAAACTGCAACTCATGTGGTCACGGCTGTACTCTACGGAGCTCAGTCTATTATGGTGTTTGATCGGACATTGTCCGAAGAGGAAAAAATACAGAATATTGAGGGAGAACTGAGTCTCATGGTAAAGAAGATTCCTCTATTTTCTATTGAGGCAAAAGCAACTGTAAAAATGACAGATGGGGATAAGAAAAATGCTGAGAACATTGCTTGCACATTTCATGGTGACTTACCCCTTGATCAGAACCCCACCACTTTTATGGAGGCCCTAGGAGTGTATAAGAAGCTCCCCACTTTCCTGAAGGAGAATCCAAAGAATGCAGTTCCAGTCAAAGTCTGGCTCTATCCTCTTTCTCTACTGGATCCTAAAGCTGCTCGGTTGGAGAGAGAAATCACCACACGTCTGGTTTCCAAAATTGAAGATATAATGGAGGAGCTGGGAGAAGTAGAGAGGAAATGCAATGACCTATCCAGGAACACACTTGTGAATATTTTCAGAGACATCAAAGGGAGGTTGCAATCATTTAGGAACTCATTCAGCCTTTACCAAACTGTGCTCACGACAGCAGTGGCCAGGGTCTTGTCTGCTATACGAGGAGGAGAGAAGGAGGATAAGTCGCTGGAAGACATCCTGAAGTTCCACTACAGCTCCCCTTTTAGTGCTGACAGGCTTAACCAGTGGTTAGATGGTGCACAGACTGAACTTAACCTCTTGCGTTCTCACACCAATAAACTGGAGGGAATCAAAACTGAAGACTCGGACGGTCTCAACACCATCCTCTTCGATCCTGATATTGATGTTGTGGTGTGCTTGACCTTCACATCTCTGAAGTATGAAGACCCGTATCTTTCAACCCTGAAGGAGTTCCTGCAATCTGAAGAGTTTAAAGAGCTAGATGTGGTAAAGAATCCACTGTCTATCACGTTTCAAGCATCAAAAGAGTGGTTCAACGAACCTGATTTCATCCCAAAGATGAGAGAGACCTTGTCTCTTTTCAGAGGTTTTTCAAAGGCCAATATAGATGAAAAGAAATATAGATTCATTATTTCTGCCATCTCCGATCCATCCAGTCCACGGTCCACCATCCGTCTGTATGAAAAAGGGAAGCTGACAGACACACAGTTCCAGCCCGTGTCGAAGCCTCCCCGACCAGAAGTGAAGAAGGTCCTGGAGCGCAGTGTGACCCTGAAACTGCAGAAGTCCCCAACTGGAGAAACCGTGCAGTACAGAGTGGAGTACCAGAAGGTGAACAGGGAACAGTGGCATGTCATAAACACACCTGATCAAGACTTTACTCTGACTGGATTGGAGTTTGGAAAGCAGTACTTGATCCGCTGCAGGATACTGGGTAAAGTGGGAGTGAGCGAAGCCAGTGACACTGTCAGCCCCATACCTTCAGGTAAGTGCCATATGCACATTTCTTTGCATTAATCTTTGTCAATGTTTTTATTGACACCTACATTTCCTAACAAATGTATGCTACTGTCCTTAATCATATACAATTCACAATAAACAATACAAAGCCTTAAACAAGTGAGATATACATTTCTTTCTATGGACACCAATAGGATAATTCAAAATATTGCTTGGAACTAATCATTTACAAACCAAAAGTCTTGGGCTATGACTGTAACCCTTGTTCCCTGAGAAAGGCAACGAGAAACTATGTCTACGACACTTCGGGGATGATCCCTTAGCAACAATGCATCTGAAGCATGAATGAAAACTATCCCAATCCTGATTGGTGTTGTGTCATGATGTAGTATGTGACGGCATACAAGGAAGCTACAAATGGGGTCTTGCACATAGTAACAACAGCTGAATCCAAAGCGATGAAGCAGGCGCTCCAGACGTGGGGAGGTATGGCGGTGAGACACAGTGTCTCGTTCCCTTTCTCAGGGAACAAGGGTTATAGTCGTAACCCGAGACGTTCCCTTTTGAGGGAACTCGCACTGCATCTACGACACTTTGGGGAATGAATACCCAGTAGGCTCATACCGAGGCTCACCCTCATCCTAGTGTGAAGCTAGAACCCACAGACACTTAGGACATGAGCACCCTGGTGCCCAGCATTTCAGTGAGATACAGACTGTAATATCTTATGAAGGTGTGCAGGGTGGCCCACCCAGCCATCTCGCAGATCTCATGAAAGGGCACTCCAGAAAGAAGGGCCACAGAGGATGCTATGCCCCTGGTGGAATGGGACCTCACGGCTATCAGTGAAGGCACATTGTGCACCTGATAAGCCGTAGAAATTGCTTGGACAAACCAGTTGCTGATTGTCTGCTTAGATGGAAGCAGCTTCTTGGGTAAGTCAAAGCACACCAACAGCTGGTCTGACCTTCTCCACTGCGCATACTTCTCTTAATAGATTCTCAAGGCTCTGACGGGACAGAGCAGATGAAGCCTCCATTCTTCAGCCATCACGTGGGGCAGAGAATAGAAGGCCTGAAGAACTACTGGCCATGCCGTACTGGATGGGACCTTGGGCACATAGCTCGGCTTAGAGTGTTGGATGGCCTTAACTCCACCAGGGGCAAACTCCAGGCAAGTTGGTGCAATCGCCAAGGCCTGAAGGTCCCCCAGAGGAGTAGGGCCACCTTAAGGGTCAGGTTCTTTGCCTCACCCGACTCCAGTGGCTCGAAGGGGGCCTCAGCCAAGCCCTTGAGCACCAATGCCAGATCCCAGGTTGGAACTCTGGAGGCCTCTTCGTCCGGGCCCCACGGAGGAAACATACAACCAGGCGGTGCTTCCCCAGAAGCCACAATGGCAGCCATGTACACCTTGAGTGTGGACGGGGTAAGACCCGCAGAGAAGCAATCTTGAAAGAACTGCAGCACTTAAGCCAATGGGCAGTTAACTGGGTCCACCTCACGCTCTCTACACCAAGTGGCAAACAATTTTCACTTCAGGTTGTACAGTGAGATTGTATAGTACAAGCCCTACATGCCTTAGTGGGCAGTACTGGGGCCCTTAGGGACGAAGCAGAGTCAGGAGAATGATGGCTCGCAAGCGCATCCTCTTGGTTACTGAGGCACTGGGACTGGCAAAAGCAGCTTCCAAATCCTCAGTGCTCATCCTTGCTGGATCAGTCTGCTGCTTCTGACACAGTTAACCATCAGATCCTCCTGTCAACTATTAAGTAGATGGGTATCTCAGGAACTGCTTTCCAGTGGTTCAAGTCTTACCTCTCAGGTAGTTCCTACAGGGTGTCATGGAGAGAGAAAGTGTCCAAGTTACATCATCTAACTACTGGTGTAGAAAAGGCCCCAAAGTTATGTTAGTCTTGTTATTATTTAGTACAGTTGACCATAATGTGCTTTATGTTTCACTTTCATTCCCATTTATAGAAAAGATGTTTATATGCCATTTTGACACAAATATATATTAATAAATGACATTTCATGTTTGAAAGTCTGTAGGTTAACATAAATGCAGATATAGGCCTAATTGTAATAATAAAAAACAACATAATTATCGATTTTGAAATATTAAACCTGTCAATACAGAACAAAATATTCTGTAGCCTATTTTGCAGTCACTACCATATATATATGGTCAATAGGCTACTGCCGACGTTGTCTTTGCTGTATCAATAGGCAATATATATTTATATTTATCATTAAGTATAGGGCTTCCCTGTACAGCGCTGCGTCAGACACGCTTCTGGTTTGCAAAGACAGAGAAACCACCACGCAGCCACCCCGCTATTGACACACAACAGAAACGCTGCGCTCACGCCGCGCTTGCAGTGTATCTCCGGCCTGAACTTTATTCAATACGTGTAGTTATGAATGTTAAATACTCTGTGGCTGAGTAATATATAATGTGGTGTTAAATATCATTATCTGGACCGCTATTGATGCTTTAAAGTATATCATAGACAACAGGAAGATCTATCTACGTTATTGGTCACTTAATGCATGGTAGAAAATCATGTTTGAATGCTTTCTCTCTGCTTGCATTTGACAGTTTAAGAGATATAGTCATATTGACTACTGTATATTTTATGTTGTAATGTGTATCAGTTCTTAATGGAGGAATGAGTGTATGTGTGTATGTGTGTGTGTGTATATATATATATATATATATATATATATATATATATATATATATATATATATATATATATATATATATATAATTATTTATTTATTTATTTGTAGTCATTCTCTCTTTATAGAAACTTAAGGAGGAATGAGTGTATGTGTGTATGTGTGTGTGTGTGTGGGTATATATATATATATATATATATATATATATATATATATATATATATATATATATATATATATATATATATATATATATATTTTTTTTTTTTTCATTTATTTATTTATTTGTAGTCATTCTCTCTTTATAGAATCCACACTCGAATTTACACTCACATTTAAACTCACTCAAGAAAGGGAAGGAACAAACAGAATAAAAAGAATGATTTCTCCTCTCTTAATCTCACTCTGGAAAATTTGGCCTTAAGTGGTGTTCTGGCCAACAGACCTGAGTGAACCTGGTGATAAACCCGGAATTAGCACCTGGACTGAGTCTCTACCCATTATCTTCGTTACAACTGTGGGTCCCCAGGGCTCAGTGCATGGGCCACTTCTCTTCTCCATCTACATGTAATCATTAGGCTCTGTCATTCAGAAACACGGCTTCTCCTATCACTGCTATGCGGATGACACTCAACTCTACTTCTCATTTCAACCAGATGATCCTACAGTCAGTGTTCGTATTGCTGCCTGTCTGACAGACATTTCTGACTGGATGAAGGAGGATCACCTTCAACTCAATCTTGCAAAGACAGAATTACTTGTTGTCTCAACCAACCCAGCATGTCATCCAAATTTCTCCATTCAGCTTGGTTCATCCACCATAACTCCATCCAGGACAGCCAGGAACCTTGGAGTTGTGATTGATGACCAGTTAATCTTCACTGACCACATTACTGCTACAGCCCGGTCCTGTAGATTTGCTTTATACAACATTAGAAAGATCAGACCCTTCCTATCAGAACAGGCTGCACAACTCCTGGTTCAAGCTCTTGTTCTCTCCAGACTGGATTATTGTAATGCTCTTCTGGCTGGGCTTCCAGCATGCACTATCAAACCCTTGCAGCTGATCCAGAATGCAGCGGCGAGAGTGGTCTTTAATGAGCCGAAGAGAGCACATGTTTTGCCTCTCTTCATCAAACTGCACTGGTTGCCAATGGCTGCTCGCATCAAATTCAAGGCTCTAGTTCTCGCCTACAAAACAACCACTGGCTCTGCACCAATATACCTAAACTCACTTGTTCAGACTTACACACCCTCCAGAAGCTTGCGTTCTGTGAGTGAGCGGCGCCTCGTGGTTCCATCCCAAAGAGGCATGAAATCGCTCTCACGGACATTTTCCTGGACCGTTCCCACCTGGTGGAATGACCTGCCGATCTCAATTCGTGCTGCCGAGTCTGTAGCCATTTTTAAAAAACATCTTAAGACACATCTTTTCCAATTGCACCTGACCAATAAAGACTAGCACTTAACTATCCAATTAAAGTGTGTACTGTGCTAATTAACTGAGACATCTTACAGCACTTGCCGGTTGTTGCCCTTGTTTGTTTCAGTGCTTCTATTGCTCTCCTCTTTTTGTAAGTCGCTTTGGATAAAAGCGTCTTTGGATAAAAGGTAAATGTCCTCTAGCCTGAGGCATCGTCCCATAGCCAGCTTCAAGAGCCCCCAGGACATTTGCATAATCTACCACCAGGGGATTCAAAATGCACGATGAGAACAGCTTATTCCACAATCTACACAACTTGTTGTGCAGATCGGGGAAAAACCAGCAGACCCCACGAGGCTGTTGAGCCCGGCACTTGAAAAAGTGTTCATCCAGCTTACTGGGTGGCTGGACGTCCTGCTTTTCTTGTGGCCAGTTGATGTTAAGTCTGTTCACAGCGTGGTTCAACACCTCCACCAGCTCCTCTTGAGCGGTGAAGCGGCGAGTCATGAACCTTAGCTTCACCCGCCTCGATGTTTAGCTCATCTAACTCCTCGAAATCAGAGAGCTCTACCAATGGGTTCTCTGCCCCAGGGAGGGAGAAATTCTGAACTGTCAGGCGAAGACTGAGAAGATGGCTCGGCAGTCTCAAGTCCATTTGCAAACCCCATGATCTGCGTCGCCTCGGCAGACGCAGGACCAGAATATTATTATAATAAGAAGTAGAGAGGCATGAAGAAGTTTCAACCTGGTCTCATTGGCAAAACATAGCTGTGGCAAAATTTTAGCAAAACACAAAATACGTACCAATAGGTACATATCGCGACATTTTCTTCTTTTTTTTTACCATAGTCCATGATTTGTAAACGAATACATTTTGGAGTTTGCGTCACTTAACCAGCTCCATATGTCCGGTTTTTCTGACCTATTAAGCTTGCTCGATAGTTCAGCTGGTACACATTTGAACTTGCCATGCTGAAAGCTCGGGAACGAATCCCGTGAAAAACAGGTCATGATAAAAGAGCTCAAAGACAAGTTCAAAACACAAGCTAAAATGGATACAATATAATTTTTGTCACATTTGCTTTTGTTAACACTATCGGGTAGGTTTAGGGTTTAGTGTGCGTGTACGTTAAAAAACCAACGTAACCAGATTCACACACATTTGTTCCGGAAAAAAAACTAAGCTTTTAGCGCCACCCAGTGGACATTTCACTTTGAAACTGTCACGATATGTGCCTATTGGATACAATATAATGGATACAATATAATTTTTGTCACATTTGCTTTTGTTAACACTATCGGGTAGGTTTAGGGTTTAGTGTGGGTGTACGTTAAAAAACCAACGTAACCAGATTCACGCACATCTGTTCTGGAAAAAAAACTAAGCTTTTAGCGCCACCCAGTGGACATTTCACTTTGAAACTGTCACGATATGTGCCTATTGGTACGTATTTTGAGGTTTGCAAAAACATTGCCACAGGTACGTTTTTTTTCTAATGAGACCAGGATGAGAAGTTTGTTTATTTTGACCGGGTTTTTTTTAGTTTTTTGGGGGAGGTTAGAGACTCCTTCCAGCGTCTCTCTTGGCCTATGGCTGGGGGAGATGCGGGATGGGGGAGCGAGCCAGGCCCAGACAGGACCTAGGGAAATCTGCAACCCAGACAGGTCTAGCATTTCTTGGTTGGACTCGGAAGGGGATATGGTGCTGGGTAGTGAGGATTTTGCTTCTAAGGATTATATCTTTATTTGAACATACGTGGGTGAAAAAAGGGGGTTGGGGAGGTTCTGATATATGTTTTGGTTGTGTCTTTGGTTAGAACAATCAAAATGGCAGAGGATGCAGAGTTTAAACAATTGGTGCGAGTTATGTTCAGATTCATAAAGGCTTTCCATCATGAATTAACGGTAAGGGAGGCGGAAAAGCACAACAGGAAACTGGAAAGGATGGTTAGGATGGCTAGAGGGATTTTGGCGGGGGTGCTACCAGCATTACCCTCACTAGATACGGACTGGTTGGTGTATGGCAAGGCCAGGAACTGGTTACATACAGGGGTCCAGATCCTGCAGGGCCACTATAAGGTGGCCAGAACTTAGGGATGCCTCCCAAATTAGATGGGAGGAGGTGTGGCAGGTAGCTGTCAGATGGGCCCCCAGGGGGATCAAGGGATACTATTCAAAATAAAATGACTGTCATTACCATTCAAAATGTCATAATAGATCATTAGATATTCCATACAGAGAGACCATTATTACAAAAGAGCGTTTAGAGAAAATAAGCCATTCTTATGAAGCATCACATTAATTACTGCTATAGTCTTTATTTTCAGGGCATGAGAGTTCTCTTAATAAATCCAGCGAGAACGTGTCTGTCACCCAAGGCACCCTGTATGATTATTACTCTGTGATGCATTGTGATAAAAACGCCTTCAGCAATCTATTACTTGATCATTAATTCACTTCTGACATTGATTCTATTGATAACGAAGGTCGAAGGAATAGCTTATACGTTTTTTTATTGTTTTTTTATGAATTTAAGAAATATGATTTTAGAGTATTTGAAACCAAACATTTTTTTACAAATGTAATAATTTAAACAAAAATGAATACATGTCCATGTATTCACTGAAATGTTCATAGTAAACAGAATATTTTTTTACAGGCTAATCACATGATTGAGACATTCATTGATCAGTCAGTGTCTCTCAGAAAACACTAATAAGGAGTTGGAGGTTTAATCGAGTCTTATGAAGTGATTTGGTTACTTTATGATGAACAAAGTGAAATGTGAGTCGTATTCCCTCTCCAGTCAAATCTGTGATCAGTTGATGTCTACAGAAGCCAGATCAAAGATGATGACTTGTCAATAGTGTCAAACCCTCAATAGTGCTTGTGTCAGGATTTGGGCTCTGGAAACAGCAGGAACATTTCTCTAAATATCTTCTGTGTTGGAGGATGTTTGCATGTGTTAGCAATGGGTGCAGGATCATTTTTTCTTGAGATGATAATCACACTCTTCATGTCTGTTGATTTCCACAGTCCCTGCTCCCAAGACCAGGAGCGACTTCCTCCAATGTAAGTCACTGAGAACACAAGCAGAAAAACTCATGAGTGTGTTCATGTTCTTCCTGGAGAAGAGGAAACATGACAGAAGAGTTTTAGAGTAGATCATGTGAATGATGATTAAACTGAACTGAGACACTGCTGATATATTGAACATGAAGAGTTCAGATACAGTAAAAGATCAGATGCATAATTCCTGATGCTGATGTGTTTTCTCTCCATCAGATTTACCTCAATTCAATCTGGATCTTAACACAGCACATAGACGCCTCCGTCTGTCTGACAGGGACCGAGCGATTTCTCACAGTAATATTGATGAGTCGTATCCTGATCATCCAGACAGATTTGATTTTTATTGGCAGGTGTTGTGTAGCGAGAGTGTGAGTGGACGCTCTTACTGGGAGGTTGCGTGCAGTGGAGATGTGGGTGTATCAGTGTCATATAAGAGCATCGGCAGGAAGGGACAGGTTAATGAGTCTATGTTTGGAGCTAATGATCAGTCCTGGTGTTTTTCCTATTATCTCTCCAGGTACACATTCACACACAATAACATAGAGACTGAGGTCACTGCAAAGCCCATAGGCACTAGAGTAGGAGTGTATGTGGATCCCAGTGCAGGAACTCTGTCCTTCTACAGTGTCTCTGGAGACTCAATGAGCCTCATGCACTCAGTCCAGGCCACATTCACTCAGCCGCTCTATGCTGGCATTTGTATTTGGTCTAGTTCATCATCAGTGAAACTGTGTTGAAGAATCAGGATAGACTCATGAGAGATTCTGGTAACACTTAAGATTACAGCCCAGAAAGTACTGTGCAAGTAAAACAAATGTACAGCGTAACTTTTAGTAATTATAGTGTAATTATAAAGTATGTATGTGTTGGTATAAGGCAGTGTTACTCATTGCCAAAACAGCTGCATTACAAGATGGAAATATAGACTATAAAGGATATTTAAACATGCTCTACCCTTGCATCCATGACTCACTGCGGGGTTACTGGGGTTGACTTAACGCGACAGCAGCCATTAATGTTAGTCACTCACTGCTCTTGACTAAAGAACTTTTGTAGTTTTAATAAGGATTCATCTATATTTAATTCATTATTAATGCAGTGCAGACTGTTAACTTTATACTGATTACTGATAACTTTATTCAATTTATGTAGCCTATACACTGTAATGTTGAATAGCTATAAGTAATATTTGGGGAATAAAGGGGTAACTACCAGGAAAATTAACATGATTGTCACCCTCTTGTTTCATGTAGTTACAGGGTAAGTGTGAATCTGCAGGCTACTAAACGCCACTGTAATTTATAGCGGCAGATTCACTCTTACACTGTAACTACATAAAACAAACGGGAAACAAACACCCCTTTAATTTACAGCCCCAGATTCACACTTACCCTGTCACTACATGAAACAAGATTGGAACAAACACCACTTTAATTTACACCTGCAGATTCACACTTACCCTGTACCTACATGAAACAAGAGGGGAACAAACACCACTTTAATTTACAGCCACAGATTCACACTTACCCTGTAACTACATAAAACAAAAGGGGAACAAACAGCACTTTAATTTACACCTGCAGATTCACACTTACCCTGTACCTACATGAAACAAGAGGGGAACAAACACCACTTTAATTTACAGCCGCAGATTCACTCTTACCCTGTACCTACATAAAACAAAAGGGGAACAAACAGCACTTTAATTTACAGCCGCAGATTCACTCTTACCCTGTAACTACATGAAACAAGAGGAGAACAAACACCACTTTAATTTACAGCAGCAGATTCACACTTACCCTGTAACTACATGAAACAAGAGGAGACCAAACACCACTTTAATTTACAGCCCCAGATTCACTCTTACCCTGTAACTACATGAAACAAGAGGAGAACAAACACCACTTTAATTTACAGCCGCAGATTCACTCTTACCCTGTAACTACATGAAACAAGAGGGGAACAAACACCACTTTAATTTACAGCAGCAGATTCACTCTTACCCTGTAACTACATAAAACAAAAGGGGAACAAACAGCACTTTAATTTACAGCCGCAGATTCACTCTTACCCTGTAACTACATAAAACAAAAGGGGAACAAACACCACTTTAATTTACAGCCCCAGATTCACACTTACCCTGTAACTACATAAAACAAAAGGGGAACAAACACCACTTTAATTTACAGCCCCAGATTCACACTTACCCTGTAACTACATGAAACAAGAGGGGAACAAACACCACTTTAATTTACAGCAGCAGATTCACACTTACCCTGTAACTATATGAAACAAAAGGGGAACAAACACCACTTTAATTTACAGCCGCAGATTCACTCTTACCCTGTAACTACATAAAACAAAAGGGGAACAAACACCACTTTAATTTACAGCCGCAGATTCACTCTTACCCTGTAACTACATAAAACAAAAGGGGAACAAACACCACTTTAATTTACAGCCGCAGATTCACACTTACCCTGTAACTACATAAAACAAGAGGAGAACAAACACCACTTTAATTTACAGCAGCAGATTCACACTTACCCTGTAACTACATGAAACAAGAGGAGAACAAACACCACTTTAATTTACAGCTGTAGATTCACACTTACCCTGTAACTACATAAAACAAAAGGGGAACAAACACCACTTTAATTTACAGCTGCAGATTCACACTTACCCTGTAACTACATGAAACAAGAGGAGAACAAACACCACTTTAATTTACAGCAGCAGATTCACTCTTACCCTGTAACTACATGAAACAAGAGGGGAACACACACCACTTTAATTTACAGCAGCAGATTCACACTTACCCTGTAACTACATGAAACAAGAGGAGAACAAACACCACTTTAATTTACAGCCCCAGATTCACACTTACCCTGTAACTACATGAAACAAGAGGGGAACACACACCACTTTAATTTACAGCAGCAGATTCACACTTACCCTGTAACTACATGAAACAAGAGGGGAACAAACACCACTTTAATTTACAGCAGCAGATTCACACTTACCCTGTAACTACATAAAACAAAAGGGGAACAAACAGCACTTTAATTTACAGCCGCAGATTCACACTTACCCTGTAACTACATAAAACAAGAGGGGAACAAACAGCACTTTAATTTACAGCTGCAGATTCACTCTTACCCTGTAACTACATGAAACAAAAGGGGAACAAACACCACTTTAATTTACAGCCGCAGATTCACTCTTACCCTGTAACTACATAAAACAAAAGGGGAACAAACAGCACTTTAATTTACAGCCGCAGATTCACACTTACCCTGTAACTACATAAAACAAGAGGGGAACAAACACCACTTTAATTTACAGCCGCAGATTCACACTTACCCTGTAACTACATAAAACAAGAGGGGAACAAACAGCACTTTAATTTACAGCCGCAGATTCACACTTACACTGTAACTACATAAAACAAAAGGGGAACAAACACCACTTTAATTTACAGCTGCAGATTCACTCTTACCCTGTAACTACATAAAACAAAAGGGGAACAAACAGCACTTTAATTTACAGCCGCAGATTCACACTTACCCTGTAACTACATGAAACAAGAGGGGAACAAACACCACTTTAATTTACAGCCGCAGATTCACACTTACACTGTAACTACATAAAACAAAAGGGGAACAAACACCACTTTAATTTACAGCTGCAGATTCACTCTTACCCTGTAACTACATAAAACAAAAGGGGAACAAACAGCACTTTAATTTACAGCCGCAGATTCACACTTACCCTGTAACTACATAAAACAAAAGGGGAACAAACAGCACTTTAATTTACAGCTGCAGATTCACTCTTACCCTGTAACTACATAAAACAAAAGGGGAACAAACACCACTTTAATTTACAGCTGCAGATTCACTCTTACCCTGTAACTACATAAAACAAAAGGGGAACAAACACCACTTTAATTTACAGCCGCAGATTCACTCTTACCCTGTAACTACATAAAACAAAAGGGGAACAAACACCACTTTAATTTACAGCCGCAGATTCACACTTACCCTGTAACTACATGAAACAAGAGGGGAACAAACACCACTTTAATTTACAGCCCCAGATTCACTCTTACACTGTAACTACATGGAATAACAAGAACCACTTACCTTGTAACTACACACAGAATTACCACTTAATTAAAAAAATGCTTACAGCATGAATCATTTTTTAATTGTCCTGGTAGTTACCCCTTTTATTCCCCAAATATTACATATTGTTCCCTTATACCAGTGGTCGTCGCCTATTTTTTTCAGGAGAGCCACACTGATAGGACAAAATCAAGAGGAGAGCCATTTTTACCGCAAAGTATCAGTTGCATCCAATCATAAGTCATATCTGCTTATTAATCTGTCATCCCTGAACATACAATATGCAGTGCAATAAGCACAAAAGGTAGATAGATATGCATAATATATTTTTTTTATGTAAACTTTATTTTAGTGCTGTCAATCGATTAAACATTTTTTTTTAGAATAATCACACATTTTTGTGATTAATTGCGATTAATCACATGCAATTAAAAACAAGTGTTTATATGTTTTTATATAGTTTATGATGTGATAATTTCACAGTAAATTGCCAAATGAATGTAGAAAAAACATAAAGACAGTATATTTTAAATATTTGTTCAATGGAATCTTTTTATAAATGAAGGCCAGTATGACTTATTCTAGATATGTCTCTATTAAATATCCCTCCCCCCTTATTAAACATAAATAGTGTTCTCTTATACCTACATGTATGTACTTTATAGTTTCACTATAATTACTGATTCATTACACAGTACTTTCCAGGCGTTACCAAAATTCTACCCATAATGCTTTGAGCTCATGATAAATCAATGACAAATCAGATTCATGTAATAGATCTCTTCATTACATTGAACTATGGTCACTGAAACAACTTGTGTGGGTGTGGATGTGGGCATGTTTTAGTGAAATATGAGGACACAAATGTATATAATGACATGGGTATGACAAGGAGAGGGTGAAATATGAGGACATTACCCATGTCCCCACGTTTCAAAATGCTTATAAATCAGACAATAAAAGTCTTTTTGAGAAAGTAAAAGTGCAGAATGTTTCCTGTGATGGGTAGGTTTAGGGGCAGTGTGTGTGTGTGTGATGGGTAGGTTTAGGGGCAGTGTGTGTGTGTGTGATGGGTAGGTTTAGGGGCAGTGTAAGGGGATAGAAAATACGGTTTGTAGAGTATAAAAAACATTGCACCTATGGGATGTCCCCACTTTTCACAAAAACAAACAAGGTGCACATTTTACATTTTGTCAGTTCTTGCTTTCCCAGGGAATCAAATCCATGACCCTGGCATTGTTAGCACCACACTCTTACTGTTTGAGCTACAGGAAAATTGTATCAATGGTTTATAATTCATGTGTGTGTGTGTGATTGTGATGTGTTAATCATATTGTAATCCAGGTGTGTTTAGGGGTTCAAGAACATTATTGTGTGTGTGTGTTGATGATGATCAGGTTCATTTAAGTTGATCAATGGTTTATAATTCATGTGTGTGTAATTGTGATGTGTTAGTTATATTGTAATCCAGGTGTGTTTAGGGGTTCAAGAACATTATTGTGTGTGTGTGTTGATGATGATCAGGTTCATTTAAGTTGATCAATGGTTTATAATTCATGTGTGTGTAATTGTGATGTGTTAATCATATTGTAATCCAGGTGTGTTTAGGGGTTCAAGAACATTATTGTGTGTGTGTGTTGATGATGATCAGGTTCATTTAAGTTGATCAATGGTTTATAATTCATGTGTGTGTAATTGTGATGAGTTAGTTATATTGTATTTCAGGTGTGTTAAGGGGCTCAAGAACATTATTGTGTGTGTGTGTTGATGATGATCAGGTTCATTTAAGTTGATCAATGGTTTATAATTCATGTGTGTGTAATTGTGATGAGTTAGTTATATTGTATTTCAGGTGTGTTAAGGGGCTCAAGAACATTATTGGGTGTTTGTGCTGTTTTGTCTATGATTGTTGTTCTGCTCTAAAGCTTGGAAATAATAAAAACCTTCTTCTTGATTGTTTGTTCAAAGTCACTGGAAACACAAGATATGCAGAAACAGTGTGTGTGATGACCCTTTAATGATTGTGATGTTTTAGGTCATTAAAGCAACAGTTGTTCAACAACTCAAGAATATGTAAAGTATGGTGTGGCGAGGTGAACGAGCGAGAGACATGGGAGGAGCGAGCGAGACCGGGGACGTGATTGCGAAAGAGTGTCACCACGAGTCACACCGCTCTCGAGTCGTCTCATGAGGGAGCTCGGAGGCATATAAGGACGAGCGACACCAGTCAAGGACGAGAGAGGGCCAGGCCTGGACTTTATGTTATGTTGTGTTTACGTTTTATTATGTGTGTGCGGGCAGTCGTCTGTGAGGGGAACGGGTGTGAGAACTCGAGAACGGTGTGACTCGCAGGTGATGCTCTTTCGCAATCCTGTCCCCGGTCTCGCTCGCTCCTCCCATGTCTCTCGCTCGTTCACCTCGCCACATATGGTATTTGGGATAAAGACAATAATTAACATGATAATAAACAGACGGATGACTTTTCCGTTTGCTGACATGACATGGTTAAATTCCGATGGAAATATCATATATTGAGGTCCAGTGTAACAGATATCTCCATCTCTTTATTTTATTTTTTCTTTTCGTATTTGTTTATTTAAACAGGGACAGTGTAAAATATACATTAAACCTTAAAGGAAAGATGCATTTTACCAGGTTGTAGCACTTGTGCAAATTTACACCTGCAGTCCCTGGACATGCTGATGTAAACAAATCAAGTAAATAATACATTAACAACATTAAAATAATCAAACCCTACATTCATTCTATAACATACATTTACAAATACACTATGACCTACACATCAACTAAACATTATGTAAACATATTTGTTGTGAAAGAAGCCATTTTCTGACCCGCTGTGAAAAAGTGTTAAAATTCATACATGTAAGTAACTCTGTTGGCAGTTTATGAAGGATATTTTCATTTATTTCAAGGATATGTTCATTATTAGTCATGTGGCATATTATGATTCACAGTATAAAGTATTAAGTATACAGTATTAATTGTGTTTTTCATCATGAAGTATTGATGATTGAGTGATGTTCATTATGAATTGAGTTGTTCTTCAATTTGCTTGTGATGATTTAACTTACAAATGTGCAGAAGATTAGGAAATGTGCTGAGGATGTTGCAGGACGCTATAAAGAGTGTGAAACGTGTGTGTGTGTGTGTGTGTGTGTGTGTGTGTGTGTGTGTGTGTGTGTGTTAACCTATGTTCATAGAAATGCTGCCAGGAGACTGATGACGCAGGACACCCCAATTGGAGGAGACGGTACAGAAGGAGAAGGGGATGAAGAACAAGAATATAAAATATGCATGATAGAGTTGTGAATTCATTCATGAGCAGCCATAGTGAAGCCATCAGGACTTTCCTGATGCTGGTCTGGATCCTGAGCTCAGAAACCTTTTTTACTCGCTGTTACTTTAATAAATGTATACTTTAGATTGATAACTCGACTCCTGGCCGATCATTGAACTTGGGGAGGACTTTGGGGAGAAAAGTCCAACACTTATTCCACTGTCTGACGGCTACGCTAGAGAAAGCTGAGCCACCAAGTGCTGTTATTATCTTAGACAATAAACAGAGATGTGAATATATGATTATATTATCAAATATTTTAGCTATATTTTTTGAGAATATGACAATGATGAAATAACCTAGGCTACTTATCAAGAACCTTCAGAGAACTTTTGTACAATGATTCCAGAGGCCTCAATGATGTTTTACAGGCCTGTGACCAACTCGTCATGCAGTAACGAAAGTGGCGAGAATATAAAAGCATTTAGATATAAATTAGACGCCTCTATAGTCAAAGATTCCTAATATATCTAAACTGTGCAGTGTTAATTTTCAACGTATTCGTTATCTTTTTAATGTTTTTTAAAATTTAATTTTGGGTCAAGAACAACTACTAAATATTTAATTTGGTCAACCCTTGATATTTCTTGACCTTCAATTATAATTTTTGATTCAGGTTTACATGACAATAACTTATGATTATTTGTAAAGAACATAGAAACCGCTTTGTCGACATTCAACGTTAAGTGAGAGTTTTTCAGCCACCTGGATATCTTTTTCATTACCTCAGTTAACTTTCGGGCAACATCCTTAACAGTTTTACCATGAATATACACCACAGTGACATCAGCATACAAAGCAGCATTATGATCAAGATGTTCCACTAGTTGTGCTGCAACTACTTTTTCAAAGACTTTGGAAATAGTGGGAAGGATGCTTATTGGTCGATAGTTAAAGACCTGGAGCTTGTCTCCTGACTTGTGTATAGGGTTTACTATAGCTGAACATCAATATTTAACAGAAACATATGATATGAGTGTAATGTTTCTTAATCCAGTAAAGAAACAACAAGTTTTGAAGCAAACTTATCTTTTATTAACTTCCATGTTGGGTGCAGGATAATCAACAGCACATCTATTGTAACAGTCACTCTCGGTATATAAATCGGTAAATTGTGTTTTATGTGTGTTATTACCTTGCCTGCTAAAATTGGCATTCCTGGGTGAATATATCACATAATTGAGGTCACTTCAGAGTGTGTGTGTATATATATATATACGAATATACACACACACACAAACACACAGATAATATGGTTAATTAGAATCGCTTGAAGCATTGAAAATACATTTTGGTCCAAAAATAACAAAAACTATGACTATTCAGGATTGTCTTCCCTTTTGGTTTTGTTTTCAATCTGCGAATAAAGATTTGAACGGTTATGAATCAGCGTATTCATTCATGATTCGGATCGCATGCCAAACTGCTGAAATCACATGAAATTGCATAGAGTCTACATCTTGCAATGCAGAGCTGATATAAAAAATTGGATGAATAGTAATTTCCTGCAACTTAATTCAGATAAAACTGAATTTTTAATTATTGGACAGAAAAGCTCCACAAGTAGTAACCGAGAATACTGTCTAACACTTGATGACTGCTCTGTCAAGCCCTCGTCGTCAGTGAGGAACCTGGGTGTGCTCTTTGATACCAATCTTTCATTTGAAAGCCACGTTACTAGCATCTGTAAAACCGCATTCTATCATCTTAAAAATATATCTAAATTACGGCACATGCTTTCAATGCAAAATGCTGAACAGTTAGTACATGCGTTCATGAGCTCAAGGCTAGATTATTGTAATGCTCTACTGGGTGGTTGCCCTGCTCGCTTAATAAACAAACTCCAGCTGGTCCAAAACGCAGCAGCTCGAGTTCTTACTAGAACCAGGAAGTATGATCATATTAGTCCAGTTCTGTCAACACTTCACTGGCTCCCTATTAAACATCGCATACATTTTAAAATCTTGCTTATTACTTACAAAGCACTAAATAGTTTAGCTCCCCAGTACTTAAGCAAACTCTTAACGCATTATACTCCATCACGTCTACTGCGGTCTCAAAACTCTGGCCAGTTGATCATACCTAGAATATCTAAATCAACTGCAGGCGGTCGATCATTTTCCTATTTAGCTCCTAAATTGTGGAATAGTCTTCCTAGCATTGTTCGGGAAGCAGACACACTCTGTCAGTTTAAATCTAGACTAAAAACACATCTCTTTACTATGGCATACACACAGAACATTTTTAACTTTCATTATTCAGATCAATTGACTGATTGTTAGGCTGCATTAACTAGGTCAGCCGGAACCGGGAACACTTCCCATAACTTTTAATCAATCAATCAATCAACTTTATTTATATAGTGCTTTTACAATGTTGATTGTATCAAAGCAGCTTCACAGTGTCAAAGAGGACAATATTGCAACAAATATATATATATATATATATATATATATATATATATATATATATATATATATATATATATATATATATATATATATATATATATATATAATTGGTTTATGCAATACTTCATCTATCGCATTCTTTTCTGAAATGTAAACATGTATAAATGGTCTTTGTAATTATCATTGTGCATTTTGAGAAATGTCTTATGTAACTCTTGTTTATCTTGTACAAATCTAATCCATTAAAAAATATTACGCTCATTAGATAAATGTGTATAAAGGGTTGGCATAATAAGCAGTGGCTTCAGCCTACACCTTTAGCCTACATCAGCAAACAGTTCAATACTCCGCATACACAAACTACAGCTTCCTCTGTGCTTGAACTGCATTAGACTGCCCCCTACAGGTCATGCATATTCATATTCAACAGTTCACTTTTAAATTCCACATGGCAAAATTCCTGATTACTGTAGAAATGTACACTCCTCCCACCAACATTCAGCCCTCATGAAAAGTCTTACAGATAGTCTGCTATCATAATCTCTGAATGCAGAAAGAGCTGTGAGGCCAAAAACCAAAGGAAAGGGGAAAAGGAACACATAATAAAGGTTATGTGGCACATTGTTAAAGATTAAGAATGTTGTGTTAATGTTAAAATAAGAAAAAAATAATGCAAGTGCAACTATAGAAGAGAATAATAAATCAATGCAATGGCATGTGGAAACTATGTGCCAGCGTCGGCGGTCTCTACAATTTAGGAAGTCTACTTTTGCACAAAATGTCTTTTCTATTAAAGGGTGCACAAGTTGGAATACTTTACCAAACTGTAATTAGAGGAAGTCCCACTTTTATTTTGTTTAAGAAACATGGCTGTAAAAATGGCTGAATAACAACCAAAACTGTGAACATTAGGTACAAACTATGCACTGACACTTAGCACTTTAGGATGAGTATGCATAGGAATTTTTAAAATATCTTAAAGAATTATTATAACAAGTATTTTATTTAAGCACTGACACTTTTACCTCGATTTGTCTGTTTGGTGTAAGGTTTTCTTTTTGTTTATTTTTCTTTTTGTTGTTTGTTTATCCATATCTGGGACTACGGATGGAAATTAGCTTTGTGCTAAATCCGGTGTATCTGTTTCAATTTATATTGTATGTTTAATATGCATTGTCCCATCCAAATAAATAATGAAAAAAATGTTAACCAGAGGCATGAGGTTCAATGAAGGGTAAGACTCTCTTTTGGCCAGCGGGGGGCAACCTAAGGTAGGACATCACTGCCCTGAGCATAAGGGAAGTGTGTGTGTGAGATGGATAAAAAAGATCAAGTGGATATGACGCTTTTAGGCCAGAAGCATAAATGGAGAATCTGTTAGAAATCGCAAGCTAAAAAAGCCTCAACAAGAATCCCTATGAACCAGATCCCTTTACAACAACCACTTCATCCCACATTTGGCATATAAGAACCTAAATACCATCAATCAATTATAGTATCTATCTATCTATCTATCTATCTATCTATCTATCTATCTATCTATCTATCTATCTATCTATCTATCTATCCATCCATCTATCCATCCATCCATCCATCCATCCATCCATCCATCCATCCATCCATCTAGTATGAATGTGTGTATTATGTGTAGTGAGTAATCTGTACACATCACTAGTGGGAGAGCACAGAGAGTTCAAGTTTGCAACTATACCACCCTGGAATGTCACTCAGCAACTCGTTACTGAATGAATTTCCCCAAAGGCAACACAGGTTAGCTCACTGCAAATAAACAGGTGATGTAGATATAAAAATTAAACTTATATTACAGATAGAAAGGTATACTAAGACAACACCTACAAACTAGGCATTAACTACAAACAAATACCAAATACGACCCCAATAAAGGTCAGCAGGTACTGCACACACACACACACACACACACACACACACACACACACACACACACACACACTGTTCTCACTGTCTATATGAAGATTTATTACACACACTGATCTCACTGTCTATTTCCACAGGAATATTTGAATTGTAGGATTTATTTTTTGTCTTAAAATTGTGCTTTTCTTCTTTTTAGGGGGGGTGTGTGACGGGTCTCCTGTTATTATTGGTGTTGCTGACCGGTGGGTGTGGCCTAGGCTCATCGGGAGAACGATGTGCACCTGGGCAGGCTCTTTGAGCAATTTATGTGCACCTGTTTCTTCTTCTATTTAAGTTGAGCCTTTGAGAGTCGATGGAGGGGGCTTGAGGGACTTTGAGAGAGCTCCAGCTTGTGCAACACCATCATGAGACCGTCCTGAGTTGGTTGCTCCTCTTTTCAGTTTTGTTATGGTTTTGTTAATCTTCTTTTTGATATTACTTTGAATTTGGTTCTGTCTGATTTTCCTATCATTTGTTCAACGGAGATTTCTAGTTATTTTGGCCTTGATACAACATCTTGTATATTTTATGATTTAGGTAAATAAACCTTATATGCTGCAAAACCTCACCAACCTACTATGTCCTCCACTAATTTGTCGCGGCTTTGAGCCGGTCGTGACAGTATTTATTACATACACACACACACACAAGTTGTTTCAGTGACAGAAGTTCAGAAGTAGTATTAATGTAATGACGATGCTCTATAATATCTCACTGTCACTGATTTATCATGAGCTCAAAGCATTATGGGTAGAATCTCTCATCAGCCTATCCTGATTCTTCAACACAGTTTCACTGATGATCCAATAGACCAAACCCAAACCCAGGATAGAGCGGCTGAGTGAATGTGGTCTGGACTGTGTAGATGAGTCTCATTGTGTCTCCAGAGACGCTGTAGAAGGACAGAGTTCCTGCACTGGGATCCACATACACTCCTACTCTATTATCTTCACTGCTGATGGGCTTTACATGGAGAGGAGTCTGTATGTTATTGTGTCTGAATGAGTATCTGGAGGGAGAGCAGATCAAACTCCAGGACTGATCATTACCTCCAAACACACACTTATTACGCCATCCCTTCCTGCTGATGCTCTTATATGACACTGATATATAAACACCACCACTCCACTCAATCTCCCAGTAAGAGCGTCCACTCACACTCTCACTACACAACACCTGATACCAATAATCAAATCTGTCCGGATGATCAGGATAGGACTGATCTGTGCCAGTGCTAATAATCTCTCTGTTCCCCTTAGACAGGCGGAGGTCTTTATTCACTGTGTTCAGATCCAGATTGAGCTGAAGTGAATCTGATGGAGAGAAAACACATTAGCATCAGGAATTATGAATCTGATCTTTTACTGTATCTGAACTCTTCATGTTCAATATATCAGCAGTGTCTCAGTTCAGTTTAATCATCATTCACATGATCAACTCTAAAACTCTTCTGTCATGTTTTCTTTCCTCTTCTCCAGGAAGAACATGAACACACTCATGAGTTTTTCTGCTTGTGTTGTCAGTGACTTACATTGGAGGAAGTCGCTCCTGGTCTCGGGATCAGGGTCTGTTGAAATCAGCAGACATGAAGAGTGTGATTGTCATCTGCAGATCATAAATTCAGATTGTGGATGTAACTGACTATTGACATGATTTGTATTAGTTCAGAGACGATTAAATGTTTTGTGTTTGGAGAGTTTGGGCAAGTTCAGCAGATCGCTCCTACTAAAAATGGAGTGAGTGTAAATATTACGGCCGCCACTGTTAATGAAGAGAATAACAGGCAGGCAAATACGGCTGCTGTATCATCCGAGTGGTCAGCTGTTCAAGGAGCCACACCAAGTACCTCGCATGAGGAGAGTGTGTGTCAGACGTGCGTGTGTGAGTGAGCGAGCGAGCGAGCGAGCGAGCGAGTGTGAGTGAGTGAGTGAGTGTGAGTGAGTGTGTGTGTGTGTGTGAGTGAGTGAGTGAGTGAGTGAGTGAGTGAGTGAGTGTGTGTGAGTGAGTGAGTGAGTGAGTGTGTGTGTGTGTGTAGTGAAGGTGATGACTTGCACCTCCACCACTGGGTGAATTTATACAACAGAAGAACAGAAGTGGCAGGGCAACATAGTAAGTTTGGTCAAACTTTCTCGGGCCAGTACGGGCCTCAAATTATTGGAACTGCCTCCCGATGGAACTCTGAGAGAGCACCAGCTATTTATTATTTAAATTTACACTTAAGAAATGGATTAAAAACACTCAAAACTGTCATCATTAATAGTTGGTTTATCTTATCTTAGGTACTGCCCTTCTTTGTATTGTATTCATTATTATGTATCCATTTTGTTCAATAGTATTTTTGTTTTACATGTTTTTTATTTATTTATTTTTTATTATGATGCTGTGTCTACCTGCCAAGGGACTACAGATGAAAATTAGCTCTCTAGCTAACTCTGGCGCATTTACATTTTGAGTGTAAAACCAAAAATGTTAATTAATGTGCATTGTCCCTTTTAAATAAACAATAAAAAATAAAATAAAAATAAAAAAGTACATCTTACAAGGCCAAGGTCAACCAACCATCCATGAGAGAATCTTCTGTAGGGTAAGCATGAATTCATTCAAAGGGTTGTTGACCGATTATTGATTTTGTATTGTTCATTAAAGGGTAGAGAATCATTCACATAGATCACTGGTAAAGACTAAACAAGATAGTGTAGGTTTAGACCTAATTCTGACCTGACAGCACAAGGCTACTTCGCTGCAATTATTATTATTATTGTATTCTAAGGCAGTGGTTCCCAAACCTGTCCTGGGGACCCCCACCACTGCACATTTTGAATGTCTCCCTCATCTAACACACCTGATTCAACTTATTAGCTCATTAGTGGAGACTGCAATACTTGAATTAGGTGTGTATAATGAGGGAGACATACAAAATGTCCTGTGGTGAGGGGTCCCCAGGACAGGTTTGGAAACCACTGTTCTAAGGGTTAATCAGGACCTGAGATAAATACCAGTGCTGCGTTCCACTCCACTTTAAGACACGGACTTGCAAACTTCCCTAAGCACTTCCCCTTGGGGGAATCCCTGCCGCCATTTTGAAGTGCGTTCCACTTCGTTAATTGGACAAGGGAAGTTTATATGGACAGACCCTTACTCCCTCGATTTTGACCGAGTGAGCGAGTCTACTTCATATGTACACTTCAGGCAGCTTCATATACCACAATGCAACGTGATTGTGACGTCACCACATATCACTTTTAATTTACCCCACCACAAACAACTATGATATTTTTAAAAACATTTAAAACAACCCAAACACATCCATATACATATAGAATGCTGCATTAAACAGTTTCGTAAATGAAAAAAAAATAATAATAAATCAACTCCATAGTGGATTCCAAGTGATCAAGGGTTTAGGGCGTTCCAGTTCAGGCCATTGCAAAGTTTCCGCCAGTAGTGGGCACTCATGCAACGTAAGCAATGACGCACATCCGAGTGAACGAGACGGAGGGAAGTTAGCGAGTTAAGGGCATAATAAAAACGAACTGGAACGCAGCACAGCTCTCACCACAGTGCCCATGTTAACGGATTACAGCTTTCACACTGCACGCGGATGCGGTCCGTCAGTCCGTTCCAGGAGCGGTCGTATTTTTTGCTGTGCTGCACTGCTGCATTAAAGAGACAGAACGTTATTCGCATTTTATTTATTTATTTTGTATTTATTTATAACTTTTTTTTAATTTTCTTTACAACTGTTTCTATTTTTATTTTTACACAATGTATTATTTTTCTTATGCATGTGTTATCCCTATTTTAATTCCTTTCTATGTAAAGCACTTTGAAATGCCATTGTGTATGAAATGTGCTATATAAATAAACTTGCCCTGCCCTGCATTGAAATAAATATGTACTGACGTGAAAGTCAAGCAGTTTCACCACAGATGCATATAATTTAAAATATACTAGTTTCAAAGTCAAAACATGGCTTTCTTTCTCAAGTAAAGCAACGAAATGACACCTTACCTGGCATTTAAGTAAAAATGGATAGCACTCGTCCTTTCTTGGAGGTGGAAAACAAAGTTCTTTATGACCTGCAGTATTTCTTTTAAAAGGGTTTAAAAACGAAAGAAAAGACAAGAGTCGGTTGTTTTTGAATAGCCTATTGTAAGTTTCTAATTTAAAATGTTTATGATTTTAGGCTATAAACTATGTTTAAATGTTTTGCTACTTGTGTGAGCTAAATCTAAAGCACTAGGCTATATAAATATGAATTGCAATTCTGACGAGCCACGTTCAGTAACAACTTTTGGATTTTAAATAAAAAATAATGAATTAATGCTGTTTGTGGAATGCAACAGTGGATCAGATTCGCACTGCAAGTGCAGCATATGTGAAAGCACAACGGGGTGTGCGGCTCCTTTACTGCATACACAATGCAGACGGAGTACGTGTGAAACGGGTGTGACTGTTTTGAGAAAAGATTCGAAGGGCCGAGAGTGTCGAGAACAGTGCCATCTGGTGCTTATTTAAAATAACAGCCAGAAGCATGTGAAAGATAGCCTGACAAACCAGACCCACATCAAGATGTTTGGTCTGGAAACTCACCATTGACAGGGCTCAATCCGAGGGGCGGGATAAATGGCTGTCTTTCAAACTCCCTCTGTACGCGATAGGATAGCGCTATAACCACGGTCCACTGTAGCATCTTGTAGTTACATATATCTCAATAATAGAGGGGCCCACCAACATAGACAATTGGAAAAGTTTTTGGGGCCTGTTGAAGATAGACGGCATTCATCCCTCCTGGGCTGGTGCTGCTCTTCTCTCTAGTAATTTGGCACATAGTCTTAGAGTTAAACCTTGACTCACTGGGGCCCAGGTCAGGAAGCAGACAAACTGGCTAAACCAACCGTCTGCTAGCTGTCTCACGTCACCAAAGTCAGCTAAATCCCAGCACATAGAGACTCTTTCACCTAGATATTATCACATAGAGACCGTGTCTGTTCCCCGAATTAGTAAATACAAAAAAACATCAAAACCATTCAACAGTAAAAATTTAATTGATGTCCAACAGATATAATACGGATGAACAATTGATAAAGCTTGGGTTGCTGAATATTCGATCCCTTTCGCCAAAAACGCTTGTTGTCAATGATATGATTATAGATCATAACTTAGATGTGCTGTGCTTGACAGAAACCTGGCTAAAACCTGACGATTACATTACTTTAAATGAGTGCACCCCCCGAGATTATTGTTACAAACATGAGCCACGTCTGAAAGGTAAAGGGGGAGGTGTTGCTGTAATTTATAATAATATTTTCAGTATTACTCAGAAGTCTAGTTTCAAATATAATTCCTTTGAAGTTTTGGTGCTTTATGTAACGCTGTGTAGTGTAAATGATAAATCCCTTCTGACATTTGTGTTGGCTACTGTATACAGGCCACCAGGGCACAATACAGACTTTATCAGAGAATTTGCTGGTTTTGTATCAGAGTTAGTATTAGCTGTAGATAAAGTACTAATTGTTGGGGATTTTAATATCCACGTAGACAATGAAAAAGACGCATTGGGATTGGCATTTAGAGACATTCTAAACTCTATTGGAGTTAGACAACACGTATCGGGACCCACTCATCGCCTTAATCATACTTTAGATCTAATAATGTCACATGGAATAAATGTTGATACTGTTAAAATTCTGCAGCAGAGCGATGACATCTCAGATCATTACCTAATATCATGTATACTTAATTTACCTAAGGCTGCAAAGCCATCCCCTCGCTTCAAATATGGCAGGACGATAACCGCTGCGACTAAAGATTGCTTTGTCCATAATCTTCCTCATCAGTTCCATCTCCTCAGCATTACAGATAGCCAAGAGGAACTTGATGCTGCAACAGAAACTATTGACTCTCTCTTTACTAGCACTTTAGACATAGTTGCTCCCCGGCGCTTAAAGAAGATTAAAGCAAATAATCCAACGCCGTGGTACAACGAGCACACTCGGGCCCTTAAAACAGCAGCCAGAAAAATGGAGCGCAGCTGGAAGAAAACAAAACTAGAGGTTTAACACAGTTTGTGGAAAGAGAGCATGATGGCATACAGAAAGGCCATAAAAACTGCTAGATCTGCTTATTTCTCATCTCTTTTAGAAGAAAACAAACACAACCCTAAGTATTTATTCGATACAGTGGCCAAATTATCAAAAAATAAAGCTTCAGCTTCTGATGTTTGTAAACAGCACAGCAGTAATGACTTTATGAACTTCTTTACTAGTAAGATTGATAATATTAGGAATAAAATTATAACCATGCAGCCGTCTATTACAGTATCACTTCAGACAGAGCATTGTAGTGTCACTGAGGAAAAATTACACTCATTCACTACTATAGGAGAACACACACACACACACACACACACACACACACACACACACACACACACACACACACACACACACACACACACACACACACACACACACACTGCTCTAGGAGGAGAAGAATTGGCTAAACTTGTTAAATCATCAAAATCAACAACATGTATGCTTGACCCTATACCGACTAGGCTATTAAAAGAGATACTTCCAGAGGTCATAGATCCTCTGCTTAATATCCTTAATTCATCTTTGACATTAGGATATGTACCGAAAACTTTTAAGTTGGCTATAATTAAACCACTTATTAAAAAAACGCAACTTGATCCTAAAGAATTAGTCAATTACAGGCCAATCTCGAATCTACCGTTTCTATCAAAAATACTAGAAAAGGCCGTGTCTTCACAATTATGCTCCTTTTTAGAAAGAAATGGTATATGTGAGGATTTCCAGTCAGGATTTAGACCGTATCATAGCACTGAGACTGCTCTAATTAGAGTAACAAATGATTTACTCTTATCATCTGATCGTGGTTGTATCTCTCTATTAGTGTTACTCGATCTTAGCGCTGCATTCGATACTATCGATCACAATATTCTTCTGAATAGAATCAAAAATTATGTTGGCGTTAGTGGAACTGCTTTGGCATGATTTAAATCGTACTTATCTGACCGTTATCAGTTTGTAGCAGTAAATGAAGAGATGTCACACCGATCACAAGTTCAGTATGGGGTACCGCAAGGCTCAGTGTTAGGACCGCTGCTCTTCACCCTGTATCTGCTCCACTGGGAGATATCATTAGGAAGCATGGCGTTAGTTTTCATTGTTATGCTGACGATACTCAGCTCTATATTTCCTCACGCCCTGATGAAACCTACCAATTCACAAGATTAACAGAATGCATAGCTGATATAAAAAATTGGATGATTAGTAATTTCCTGCAACTTAATTCAGATAAAACTGAATTTTTAATTATTGGACAGAAAAGCTCCACAAGTAGTAACCGAGAATACTGTCTAACACTCGATGACTGCTCTGTCAAGCCCTCGTCGTCAGTGAGGAACCTGGGTGTGCTCTTTGATACCAATCTTTCATTTGAAAGCCACGTTTCTAGCATCTGTAAAACCGCATTCTATCATCTTAAAAATATATCTAAATTACGGCACATGCTTTCAATGCAAAATGCTGAACAGTTAGTACATGCGTTCATGAGCTCAAGGCTAGATTATTGTAATGCTCTACTGGGTGGTTGCCCTGCTCGCTTAATAAACAAACTCCAGCTGGTCCAAAACGCAGCAGCTCGAGTTCTTACTAGAACCAGGAAGTATGATCATATTAGTCTAGTTCTGTCAACACTGCACTGGCTCCCTATTAAACATCGCATACATTTTAAAATCTTGCTTATTACTTACAAAGCACTAAATGGTTTAGCTCCCCAGTACTTAAGCGAGCTCTTAACGCATTATACTCCATCACGTCTATTGCGGTCTCAAAACTCTGGCCAGTTGATAATACCTAGAATATCTAAATCAACTGCAGGCGGTCGATCATTTTCCTATTTAGCTCCTAAATTGTGGAATAGTCTTCCTAGCATTGTTCGGGAAGCAGACACACTCTGTCAGTTTAAATCTAGACTAAAAACACATCTCTTTACTATGGCATACACATAGAACATTTTTAACTTTCATTATTCAGATCAATTGATTGATTGTTAGGCTGCATTAACTAGGTCAGCCGGAACCGGGAACACTTCCCATAACACCTGATGGACTCGTTACATCAGAAGAAGAGTGGCATCTACGCTAATGTTAGTCTCTCTGTTTATCCCGAGGTTTATCCCGGATCTGGGCCCTGTCCGGATCGGATGGTGGACCTACCTGGACATGACCAGCTCATCCTGGAGTGTCTGCTGAGCCGTGTCAATTGGTGTCCCCTTCGAATTTGCCTCACCGGCACGTCATGCTCAATAAACCCGTCTTCGGCGCAATAATTCCGATCTTTCATGTATTCATACTCTTGTGTAATCGACGCCCCAACCTAAATAAATCCGTCTCTTCCGTGATACCCTGAAATTTTGAATATTCCGATCTAATATGATTTCTGACCTGTAAGGTTGCCAGAATAATAATCTTACACGGTGTGTTAATAGGCCAGAGGAGAACTGGCACCCCGACTGAGTCTGGTTTCTCCCAAGGTTTATTTTTCTCCATCACGCCCTGATGGAGTTTTGGTTCCTTTGGTCGCCTTTGGCTTGGCTTGCTCAGTTGGGGACACTAAAATTCTGATGAAATTATGATCACTGTTTTCTCCAGAACTACTGTACAGCCAAAGCTAATTTTGTTGCAATACTGTCTGGTTTGACACTGTGAAGCTGCTTTGACACAATCGTACAAAACAGTACAGATCCTTTGCATAATTAAACACTATTGTAAAATCTGTACAATTCTGTTTAAAAACCACACTTTGTTACCATATGAAACACACACGTTTCCCATTGCTAAACTCTGTTTGCACGAGTTACACTCTGCTGTGATAAACCTAAAACACTTTTAGCACTTCTACTTCTCTATGATTAGAGTAGGCTACCATCAACAAAGTACAAATATGATGTATATCTTCCAAACACTTCACAAGACCAATGATGCAGACTGATTGCAAGGAAGTGAGTTCATAATAGAATTTTGTGTGTTTTGCAAATCACTGTGTGTAGAGTTTTGCAACAAGTGTGAGGTTGACAATGTGCTTATAGTTGTGCAAATATGTGCTGATGTTTTGCTTTTTGAGTGTAAGGTTTTGCTAATAGTGTACTACTTTTAATTTTTGTGTGTAAGCAATCCAAAAAACTGTAATAACCACAACTGTGCAGGAAATACTGTATGGTTGTCAATACAAACACTGAGTGAGTGAAGCTAATTATAATTTTATATATATCAGGAAATATGCATATGACACTTACCTGGAGTCGTTATGGGGCCGATAGTGTCGCTGGCTTCACTCACTCCCACTTTACCCACTATCCTGCAGCGGATCAAGTACTGCTGTCCAAACTCCAATCCAGTCAGAGTAAAGTCTTCATCAGGTGTGTTTATGAAATGCCACTGTTCCCTGTTCACCTTCTGGTACTCCACTCTGTACTGCACAGTTTCTCCAGTTGGGGACTTCTGCAGTTTCAGGAACACACTATACGCCAGGACCTTCTTCACTTCTGGTGGGGGAGGCTTCGACACGGGCTGGAACTGAGTGTCTGTCAGCTTCCCTTTTTCATACAGACGGATGGAGGAGCGTGGACTGGATGGATCGGAGATGGCAGAAATAATGAATCTGTATCTCTTTTTATCTTTATTAGCCTCTGAAAAACTTCTGAAAAGAGAAATGGTCTCTCTCATCTTTAAGACATCAGTATTGTTGAAACACTTTTCTAATATAGACAGTGGATTCTTTACCACATCTAGCTCTTTGAATTCTTCAGATTCCAGAAACTTCTTCAGGGCTGAAAGATACGGGTCTTCATACTTCAGAGATGTGAAGGCCAAGCACACCACAACATTAATATTAGGATTAAGGAGACGGTTTAAGTCTTGAGTTTTGATTCCCTCCAGCAGCTCGGTGTGAGAACTCAAGAGGTTAAGTTCAGACTTTGCACCTTTTAACCACAGTTTATGCCTGTCATCTGTAAAAGGGGAGCTGTAGTGGATCATCAGGACATCTTCCAGTGACTTCTCCTCCGTCTCTCCTCCTCGTATAGCAGGCAAGACCCTGGCCACTTCTTTCATGAGCATCTTTTGGTAAATGTTAAGAGAGCTCTGAAATAAGCAAAGCCTCTCTTTGATGTCTCTGAAAACATTTACCAGTGTTTTTCTGGACAGGTCATTGCATGTCCTCTCTACTTCTCCCAGATCTTCTATTATAGCTTCAGTTTCAAAAACCAGACGTGTCGTGATTTCTCTTTCCAACCGAGCAGCTTTTGAATCCAGTAGAAAAAGAGGATAGAGCCAGACCCTTATTGGAACTGCATTCTGTGGATTCTCCTTCAGGATTACAGGGAGTTTCTTGTACACCTCTAGGGCCTCCGTGTAAGTGGTGGGGTTCTGCTTAAGGCGGAAGTCACCATGAAATCTGCAAGCAATGCTCTCAACCATTTTCTTATCACTATCTGTCATTTCCACAGCTCCTTTTCCCTCAACAGAAAATTCAGGGATGCTCTTGACCATGACATTCAGTTCTCCCTCAATCTCCTGCTTGTTTTCCTCTTCTGAAAATGTCCGATCAAACACCATGAAGGCCTGAGCTCCATAGAGTACAGCCGTGACCACATGAGTTGCAGTTTTCTGGTCAAACACCTGAGGGTAGGTGATCTGGCCCAGATGGCTCATAGTGAGCTGATCAAATCTGGAGGTTTCTTTGTAATACAGTGTTACTCTGGACTGTTGGTTTGAGGATCTGGTGTCATGCAGAAACTTGGCAGATCCTCCCACCTCCACCAGCCCTCCTAAGAAGCTGGCCTTCAGGGAAGCACTCACATCCAGGAGACTGAACTTACTAGACAGAGAGTCGGAGCTACTGAACTTCACATCTGTCCTGAGCTGTGGACGGGTGTCTAAATCTTTACTCAGTGACTTCTTATCCCACAGAGTTACACCTGAAATGAGAAATTACTTTAACAATCAAGTATGTTGGCACAATGAACTGTTGAAGAAACATGCAGGTTTTATCATGTTGTTACACAAGTACGGGTGATGCCACATTTGGGTAAGAGGAGAAAATAATATTTTATTTATTTATTTTAGGTTGGTACAACACCTGGAATGAAGGTATCCTTGCGGCAGTCATACAGCATACCAGGATACAGAGGTCTTCCTAGAGCTGCCACTTCAATGTGCTCTGATGCCATGGCTGCAGCAAATAACAGTGAACAATGGGGATATTTATACATTTGAAGTTTAATAGTGACTACTTTATCATTAGGGCCCAAGCCCTGAAAGGGTGCAGAGCCCTATTGTTCTTCTAAGGATTCTTCTTCTTATTATTTTTTTTCAAGGTTTTTGTCACTTTTGGAGCCCTTACCATGTTCAAAAACTCTTGAAACATTGCACACACATTGGAATCTGTGGCTATCAGGGCTGGGCGGAAGCTGGTACCCCGGAGTGACAGGAAGTGAGCTATTACTGGTTGTTTGAAAATGCATGCTCTGGAATTTGATATACTCCTCCTAGGCGATTCACCCGATCAGCAACAAACTCGGTCAGCATAAAGTTGAGACATTGAGGATCCTAAATTGATGGCAGCTCTTTGATATCTCAAACGGTTTGGCCATGGCAAGGAGATTAATTTATGGCGAGAAAAGAGAAACAGGAAGTGTGCTATAACTTCTGCATACATGGATTAATTTTAGTATGAGCATATTAACCTTGTTCAGTCAACACTGCACTGTCTCCCTATCAAACATTGCATACATTTTAAAATCTTATTTCTTACTCACAAAGCACTAAATGGTTTAGCTCCCCGGTACTTAAGCAAGCTCTTAACGCATTATACTCCATCACGTCTATTGCGGTCTCTAAACACTGGCCAGTTGATCATACCTAGAATATCTAAATCAACTGCAGGCGGTCGATCCTTTTCCTATTTAGCTCCTAAACTCTGGAACAGTCTTCCTAGCATTGTTCGGGAAGCAGACACACTCTGTCAGTTTAAATCTAGACTAAAAACACATCTCTTTACTATGGCATACACACAGAACATTTTTAACTTTCATTATTCAGATCAATTGACTGATTGTTAGGCTGCATTAACTAGGTCAGCCGGAACCGGGAACACTTCCCATAACACCTGATGGACTCGTTACATCAGAAGAAGAGTGGCATCTACGCTAATGTTAGTCTCTCTGTTTATCCCGAGGTTTATCCCGGATCTGGGCCCTGTCCGGATCGGATGGTGGACCTGCCTGGACATGACCAGCTCATCCTGGAGTGTCTGCTGAGCCGTGTCAAATGGTGTCTCCTCTGAATTTGCCTCACTGGCACGACATGCTCAATAAACCCCTTTCCGGCGCAATAACTCTGATCTTTCATGTATTCATACTCTTGTGTAATCGACGCACCATCCTAAATAAACCTGTCTCTTGCGTGATACCCAAAATTTTGAATATTCCTATCTAATATGATTTCTGACCTGTAAGGTTGCCAGAATAATAATCCTCCACGGTGTGTTAATAGGCCAGAGGAGAACTGGCACCCCGACTGAGTCTGGTTTCTCCCAAGGTTTATTTTTCTCCATCATGCCCTGATGGAGTTTTGGTTCCTTGCCACTGTCGCCTTTGGCTTGGCTTGCTCAGTTGGGGACACTAAAATTATGATCCAAGTTATTCAACTAAATATACAAATACAATTTATTAATTTGGTCATATTTAATTCTATAAACTATCCAAATCAAACTAGCCAGATCTTTGAAACAATCGTCATTGTAAAAGCGCTATAGAAATAAAATTGATATATATATATAATCCTCATTAGTGCCTGCACGGATTGGTCGAATGAGGCATCTACATGGTATATATTTATAATCGCGTCCGTTTGACCTTATCAGACAGAATTACTAGACGATGGGAACACTTGATGAGACTCGTTGGGTTATGAGGTAAAAAAATAACACAAATACTGTTGTGTTTCTCACAGAAACCAATCAGTTCGTGTCTTAAGATATCAATGTGTCATCAGGAGCAGCAGGGTTTTTGAGCACGTTGCCTAAGCATGTTTTTTTTTTTTTGTATGTTTTGCTCTCATAGAACCTTACCCATTCACATGATTATATGCCTGGCACACAGCAACTGTTGGAGTTAAAATTCTTCATTTGTGTTCTACTGAAGAAACAAACACACCTACATGTTGGATGCACTGGGGGTCAGCAGATAAACATCTAATTTTCATTTTTGGGTGAACTAACCCTTTAAGCAACAACATAATGCTGAAATTGCTGTGGATTACCCTTGCGATTTTGTGGATTATCAAGAATGGCACAGCGCTCACGCCACTACAGTCATTTGTTACCAGAGGCGCACTACTCACCTACAGCTGGGATGAGCCTCTGCAACTCCGGTCATCTATTCTCTGTGTAACAGAGGCCAGCTAGTAGTTGCTGTGCAAGAAAAGCTCACTCCTCTGACCTCAAGAGACGGTCTAGCGACTGACGCTAGAGGTTGCAGCCTTTAGCCTCCTTGTTAGAGCGTCTGACTCTGATGCCGGCGGACCCGGGTTCGAGTCCCGGTCCGAACAGTAGGGGTTACATTGGTGCTGTGACCCGGATGGGAGTGAGGTTTAGGGGGTGAGTGTAACCGAGGCCAGCTAAAAGTTGCTGTGCGAGTAAACCTCACTTCTCTGACCTCAAGAGAAGCTCTAGCAACTGACGCTAGAGGTTGCAGCCTTTAGCCTCCTTGTTAGAGCGTCCGACTCTCATGCCGGCGGACCTGGGTTCGAGTCCCGGTCCGAACAGTAGGGGTTACATCTGCAACAAAAAAACGGCTGACATCCCTTCGGAGATCCGACGTAGGAAAAGGGGCAGCCATGGCAGTGTCCGTGGCAGGGTAAGAAGGTGTCTTTTTAGACTACTGTTACCCTCTGTCATATTGGCCAATGTACGTTCCCTTCATAATAAGCTGGATCAACTTCATGCCAAGTGTCAGGGGGAGAGACTTTTCAGGGACGTGTGTATCATTTATTTTTACGAATGATCATGTTTGGAGAGTAGGGTTTCATGAATTGGTGTACCTATGGGATGTATGTCTGTGTATGTTGATGTGCAGCAGTTCTCTCATCCAAAACAAATTTCTCCTAAGGGAGACAATAAATGATACCTTGACCTTGACCTTGATTAACTGAATCCTGGCTCAATGAATCCATCTCTGACTCTGAGATCAGCCTGGACAACTTCTTGACCCTTCAGGCTGATAGGACCCATCAGTCAGGGAAGAAGAGGGGTGGAGAACTATGCGTCTATAAATAAGCGCTGGTGTACTAACATAAAAATACACAGCATCATATGCACACCGGACGTCCCTTCTATCCAAGATAATTTCCCACTGTGGTTTTAGAGTGTGTTTACTGTCCACCAGATGCTAACACACGAGCAGCAGCAGAGTTAATAGTGGAGAATTCTAACTCACTCAATGCTTTGTAAATACCCCTGAGCCCTGATGTTTTATATGGGTGATTACAACTACTTCAGTCTTGACAGCGTACTGCCTTCCTTCCATCAGTATGTGCATTGTCCCACAAGGAAGGGAAATATTTTGGATCTGTGTTACGGGAATGTTTTGGATGCATTTACTAGGGATCTCCCGATCCGATCACGTGATTTCAGACTCGATCGGAATCGGACGTTACCTCCCGATCAGGACTCGGATATATATGTATAGTGTCATTATTTTTTTTAACACATCAATAGGGTTGGGCATGGAGAACCAGTTCCAACTTGGAATCGTTTAAAAAATAACGATTCCATTGGAATCGTTTAGAAAATTTCTTTTGGGTTCCGATCATCGGTTCAAAACGCGCAAGTTTTGGTTTCCATGGCCACCTGATTTCCGGTGCTTGCGCGCCCGCTTGTTCTTTTAGCCATGGAAGCCCAGTAAGCGGCTCTGAAGTGTGGATTTATTTCACTTTTAAAAAGCCTGGGTTGGCACAGTGCAACTAGTGTTGTCAAAAATATCGATACTGAAATATCTGAAAAGATACGATAGCCTGCTCAGTTTCTACAGTATCGATCCCAGCTGCGCCCTCCTCTCCTCTCTGACTGACAGCCGCGCAGCTGCATATTCTCACTCAGCCCGGTTAACCCTCTGAACACAACGGACGCTCGTTCTGCTGGACTTTTCCTTACGACAGCGTGTTAGTATTAGTGTGTGATCGGTCTGAATTTCGCGTGGGATTGCACATAATTCTAAGAATCCCTCAGATTTCGCGCTCACATCTGAAGCGCACACACACACACACATACACATACCGTAATAAAGCCCCCTCTGACATACAAGTGCAAATATTTGCTTCTTTTTCCAGCTTATTATTGGTCAAATACACTCAAAGAATTATCAGTGCACATTTTGAAGAGTATTAATGTAAACACAGTCGTAAACAATTCAGGAAGAAATGACGAATGAGTAACAGGAACAGTGTTCAGGATCCATGAGTGCGGCAGGTCTTAAAGGGACAGCAGTCATTTGTTATTCAAAGTCAAACTACAAAAAGACAAACGATCACACTGCTCTTGACTGATCAACGTGTGTAACGTGTGTATGGTTTTATATGAAACTATTTAATTTTTGCAAAAAACATTATCCAATGTTATTTTAAATTTAATTAGCCACTTTGCGTTTTTTAATTCAGTTTCTTACCTGAATGTTAGACCTACCTGAAAAAATAAAGCAGTCTTTCATTTATATATTTTATTCTATTTAATTTATTTGTGCTATTTTTTGTAATATGTTTATTTGTTCTTATTTAATTACTGTTTAGTCGTCTTTTTAAATTCAATTTACCATTCGAAATCAAGCTTACTTGTGCTGTGTGTAAGCTATTGCAACACAATAACCCTGTTGTAAAAAATACATTGAGTTAGCAAATATTTGTGAGAGAATTTTAATAGTAATTGATCAATGTTTATACAGGTGGAAAAGCTTAAAAGCTTTATCATATAAAGTTATTTGTTAGTGTTTTTCAGTTATTTGATGCTATAAAAACGGGTGTGTGATGTCATGTTTGACAGCTGAGATCGACATCTTTGATTGAAGTTGTCACTGAGGCACTAACAAACTTTTTTCTAAATTTCTACATTTCCATAACTGTTCATTTCACATCAACATAATTAATTGTTCTGCATCTGTGAGAGTATGGGCGGGCTTTTGATATCGCCATTGAACTTCCTGCTCTCTACTGCGCAACTCCAGTCCCTGACTTTTTTTATATTTACTGTTGCACTAAAATCCAAAAGTGAAGAATTTGTTATTTATTACTTGATTGTTCACACTATCAAAGAAAAACTTAAATACAAAGAGAAAATAGAACATGAGTTTTCCACAATGAACACAAAACAAGCCTTCCAGAAAGACAGGACAGAATGTGAAACAAGATCATAGCATAATCACCTTTCCCACAACCTTTGCAAATAGTCTTAATACCTTCTATTTTAGATTTGAGGTCAATGACTATTAAGCTTAGCCTAGAAATCTAGACGCACCCTAGCGGCAGCAAATCTAATCTGCCACAAGTCTCATTTAGCAACTCTCAATACACTTCTGAGCTGTAAAAACCAAACTCTGGTCAGGCCAATCACATCGTGTATAGAGTCGATGGGCGGGGCTTAACATAATGACAGCCGAGTTGCGCTTACGTGCTTCTAGTGAACACAGAAACACTGGCAAACAGTGGTCTTTCAAATCACTTCCGCAACTCTGGAAGTCTTGGAGTTAAGCTTTTCTCTGAGAAAAGAACAAAGAACGGCACTGAATTCATTCATAAAAAGGGAAGATGTGTTCGGAGTTTAGCCGACCGGATACGGCGAAAGTTTAATCTGTCAGTTAGCGCCGCTTCACCTTCGTTGCTCTGGTTGGTTGTAGCGCTATCCTATCGCATGCAGAGGGAGTTTGAAAGACAACCGTTTATCCCGCCCCTCAGATTAAGCCGTCAATGGTGAGTTTCCAGACCAAACATCTTGATGTAGGTCTGGCTTGTCAGGCTATATTCAGCTGTCTGCAATGAGCTACTTAACGCTCTCCCTTTAAATCCATCAACAACTCCTCCCTTTACAGAGATGGATGTTTGACAGGAGCTGAGAAGGTGTAAAATTGGCAAGACCATGTGTGCCAAGCATTGGAGAAGGATCTTCTTTGAATGGTGTGTTAGAGGTCCCGAATCCAGTTATCAATGTTGACGACATAGAAACCCCAAACATTCCTTCAGTCAGTGATAACCCTTTACCAGTGATTGAGCCAGAGATTTCTGGAAATGCAGAGACCTGGACTACCAGAAGCCCAGTGAGCACCGCACCCTCAGAGACTGTTGTTCATAGATATCTGTATTAGGGTCGTACTGCTCCAAAAAGATTAGATCTATAAGTTTCTGTTTCTACAACTAATGATTCTTAAAGAGTTCTTTGAAGTTCAGTGATGTAATGTGCAATCTGGTTACCTGGACTTTTCTATGCACACACATAGATATATAAATATTTTTTAAAACATTGTTTAAATCTTAAAGGTGGGGTAAGTGTTATTTCAAAACCGTTTTAGAAAAAGGACTCGGGCCGAGTGGAATAACAAAATTGTAGCCAATCAGCAGGTAAGAGGCGTGTCTACTATTGATGGTGGGAAGAGCGCTCACTCTCGCTCTGTGTACGTTATTATTCAAAACACACATGACGGACATTAGCCGAGAACTAGCCTAATATTTGCTGGCTTTTTCTTGAATATGCTCGTGTGTCATGTTCACTTGTTAGTCCATTTGCGATCGTATTGTGGCTTGCTTCATCGATGATAAAGACCCATTCATTTCCACACCGTATGGAGCATCTAAATCTCCTCACTGTGTGCTTCAAGATCAGCTCACAAAATGTGTCCAACAAGTAAAATACTATACTCCTAATATATGTTTGATTACTCTTTTCATGATCTATAACCCTTATCCGGTCATAATAGTCATGTCGTTAGTTGGACAGTCGTGCTTGTGTTCTATAGAGTTGTTCATGAAAACAGTTTGTGTTTTTGTGATCGCTATAACTCTAATCTTGTCATAATTGTAATATGTCGTTAGTTGGACTGTCGTGCTTGTGTACTATCGAGTTGTTCATGAGAACGGTCTGGATTAGTTACACTGATTCTGCTACAGTCGTTGCCTGGGTTACGTATGTGTGGGGCAGAGCTATCAAAATAGGGCCGAGACCCTTTTGGGGGTAGAGGCGTGTTTGTTTTGGTGATTTGAAATATCAACAACGGTTACCAGATAGCGCTTACCCCACCTTTAAGGAGTTTTGGTTCCTTGCCACTTCGCCTTCGCCTTTTGGCTTGCTCAGTTGGGGACGCTACATTTTCAACTATATTACAGATATGCCCACATTGTCACTATATGATAACTTGAAATGAGCTGAAAACATCACCGTTTCCACCAGAGCGCCTGTACAGCCGAATCAAATTATGTTGCATTATCTTCCTGTTAACAATGTGAAGCTGCTTTGAAACAATTGGACTTGTAAAAAGCTCTATATAAATAAATGTGACTTGACTTGACATTAGTTCTCATGTCGTTTAAAATTCCTTAAAATGTAATCTAATCCAGTGTTTAAAAATCCATAAACAAATAAAAGCTTAAAATCTTCATTCACTGATGCATTCAATAATTTCTAACCGTTGCCTGCGGTGAAGTGACATCTGCATCTGATTAGTTTGAGGATATATTTGAGTTCCTAATGCATTTTGAGTCTTCCTGCAATACAGTCGAGATCTAAACAGCTCATAATCTGCAGGTGGCTGTTCACACTGTCATAACCCTTACGAAACAAAAATATATTGCAATATACTAGAATTTATATTGCAATACATTAGAAAATATATTTCAATGTATCAGAAACTTCCTCATATATTTGAAAATATATAGCAATATATGGATGGACAACCTATTGCTATATATTGATTCATATATTAAAATACATTGATATACAAACAAAACTGAATTATTTCATGTATGTTTATTGAAACAAAGTATTTTTTGTGAGTTAAGCAAGCTCCTGCATATGTTTACAGAGGTTGATTAACAATAGCCCAAATCAGATGGTGCATGACATTCAATATATTTTCTATATTTAGAAAATATTTCTATTAGGACCGGGACTTTAACGCGTTAATTAAGATTAATTAATTACGTGACTTTAACGCGATAATTATGTGACTTTAACGCGTTAATTAATTACGCAAAAAAAAAAAAAAAATTACCACACTTATTTTTGCACCGCGGAACGTTTTTCAATGAATGAGTTTCGACGGACCAATTATACTGGAACACCAACTAGCGCTCCGGAGTCACGACAACAACGAACCATGTGAACATGAACGAAGCCATGGAACGAAGAAGCTGATGAGACCGCTTTGCTTGGTCCCGTGGATGGGAAATTTTGTTTTAAAAAACGAAAGAATGGAAGCGTCGTCAAGAGCATGGTTGTGTGCAAGCTATCCAACAAGGAATTCGCGTATCACCGCAGCACATTGAGCCTCAAATATCACAAAAATGGTTTTGCTAAACTGGCAAACATGCACTGGTCTGCTGGACTGAAATAAATAAACAATATTTTGTTGATTACGCTTATGTATTCAGTCATTATTCAATGGTATACTAAAAATACATGTGAAAAATTACTTCTCATTGTTCTCAGGTCAAATATTTATATGCAATTAAAATGCGATTAATTAATTACAAAGCCTCTAATTAATTCGATTAATTTTTTTAATCGAGTCGCGGCCCTAATTTCTATATTATATTTTAATCTGTTATATTTTAAAATATATGACAGACAGTGTACATTAGATTATTTCATATTTACCATGTATACAATATATATGTTAATTATATACTATGTAATATAAATCAATATATTTAAGACATATGTTCCCATATAAATCTGATTATATTATCCAGTACATTGAGGTATATTATCTCATATAATTTTACATATATATTTACATATTTATACATGACTCTTCCAATATATAATTTCATATATTGTAGGATATATTTCAATATACATAGCAATATATTGAATAGTATAATGATATGTATTTATTCAATATATGAAAACGGCAATAATTGCAGTATTGTCCCATATATTGCAATATATAACTTGCATATATAATATATTATTATATAATATATCATATGATATATTACCATGTAAATTTCACAATATATGGAGACACATGAAATATATTGTCAACTAATATATTGAGAAATATATTGTCAACTAATATATTGAGAAATATATTTTTGTTGCGTAAGGGAACACTGCCTGTTCGTATCATTTTAAAGCGGTGTCTCACCTGGGCTCCTTGTGTGTATTCGGTATATTGATGAATGAAGTCGTCTGGTACGCTCTTCAGTTGAAGTCTGAAGTCAACTGGGTTCTTTGGTCATATTTATAGTGCTAATGTTCAGGAAATGTTTCCCTAGAGCATTTTGATTGGTAGAAGACAGAGAAATGTATCTGGTTAGACGTGTATTGCTCAACAAGAGGGGAATTACCTGGCTCTATATTTCAGACTAAAAAAACTTCCTTCTGTGTTCTTCGTACTTCACTTAATACATCTGAGATGATTTGACAGATCCCAGATATTCTAATTGTGATAACTGATCTCTGGATAATTTGGTTATGCAAAAAATGTGCGGATTGGATCAAAATATCTGGATTAAAGGGGGGGTGAAATGCTGTTTCATGCATACTGATCTTTTTACACTGTTAAAGACTTGGAATCCCATACTAAACATAGACAAAGTTTCAAAAGTTAAGGTGGACGTTTGATGGGAGTATTTCTTTGTCAAAAATACTACTTCCGGTTAGTCATAAGTTTCGGCAAGTTTTTTGAGATCATGCGTCCCCTTTGACGTTAATGGGGGCGGAATTTCCTTGTATGGGCCTTACGGACAATTCTACCGGAAGCGTGTGAGAGAGAGAGAGGGAGAGAGCGAAAGCAACAGCCTATGCCCATCAAAGCGCTGGCTTGTAGGCTGCTGGACAGGTGATGTGCACATAACAATGTCACCAAAAAAGTGGGTTTTTGGTTGCCAGACCAAGACAGTCCTGCACAGATTCCCCCAAAACCCCGCGGTAAGGCAACAGTGGATGTAATTTGCTTTTCCGGATCAGCAACTGAGTTGCGCGAATGTTTATATCTGTTCGCTGCATTTCGGTGCAGACTGTTTCATAAACAAGGCCCAGCTCGACGCCGGATTTTCCCGATCGCCTAATGCTGAAGGATGGAGCAGTCCCAACGTTAGAAGGGTGAGTGAGACTGCTTCAAATGTCTGTGTTTTTTTTAGTCCGCTTACTGTCTACACAAACCACGCGTAAACACACAAACACACGTGCACAACTGCACTTCCCACATGTACACCTTCAAAGACAAAAATACGACGATATAATTCAAGTATAAATATGTAAATAACACAAGCCGCTAAGCATATTATATAGTTAGTGTATAACTTGTACCACATAGAGACGTCCTGCTCTAGTCGTTTTTGCTGCTGCTCCTGTTCAACTGCAGCCTCTGGGTCTGATTCCGGATCATAGATGTATGGCTGGATCTGATTAAAAGCCATCTTTTTATTTTGAATAAAGTTTTTTTCCCGCTGTTGACACAGCTTTACGACGCACTCGACTCAACATAGCAGCAGCGCGCACACGTCATTATTTAGCTCCGCTCACACGACACGCCCCCACCCGCTCGGCTTTTTTCGGAAAGACTCGGAACAGCGCATCTTTCTTATATAATTATAAAAAAAATAAAGACTTTTCGGAGATATGCAGGATGCAATGCTACTCTATAGGTACTCAAGATTGACATGACACTGACTGAAACTGAGTGTTTCACACCCCCTTTAAGTTATCTAAGATTACTGCATGTTCTTGTGTTCCCTGAAGAGGGGAGATGATCGATACGCCAAACCACAATCAGCAGTGCAGCAATTGGCTGGCGTCAAGACAACATAATGACATCATATATTTACAAAAGCCACCTGGCAAAAAACTTGACAAATAATAAAACACCTATTTTCTGGGCCTTTATAAGGAAACAGCCAAGTGACCAAACCAACATAAAAGTTATAATAGATAAATGAAATGTTTTTTGAACATGATTCCCAATAATTTATATTCATTATTTTATAGTATTTGTACCCCATTTACATTTTTATTTCAATGATGTAATTAGCAATCAATTTAATTCAGTAAATTCAATCAATACATTTAAATTCAATTTAAGCAGATTTGTTTCGTAACAGCATTATTTCAAGTTTCTTAATAGTCAAGATCAAATTATCTTGTTACATGCCTAGCAACCGAGGGGGAGAGGACGCTGGCATTGGCACTGCAGGCGGTCGATCATTTTCCTATTTAGCTCCTAAATTGTGGAATAGTCTTCCTAGCACTGTTCGGGAAGCAGACACACTCTGTCAGTTTAAATCTAGACTAAAAACACATCTCTTTACTATGGCATACACACAGAATATTTTTAACTTTCATTATTCAGATCAATTGACTGATTGTTCGGCTGCATTAACTAGGTCAGCCGGAACCGGGAACACTTCCCATAACACCTGATGTACTCGTTACATCATAAAAAGAGTGGCATCTACGCTAATGTTAGTCTCTCTGTTTATCCTGAGGTTTATCCCGGATCTGGGCCCTGTCCGGATCGGATGGTGGACCTGCCTGGACATGACCAGCTCATCCTGGAGTGTCTGCTGAGCCGTGTCAAATGGTGTCTCCTCTGAATTTACCTCACTGGCACGACATGCTCAAAACCCGTCTTCGGCGCAATAATTCCGATCTTTCATGTATTCATACTCTTGTGTAATCGACGCCCCATCCTAAATAAATCCGTCTCTTCCGTGATACCCTGAAAATTTTGAATAATCCGATCTGATATGATTTCTGACCTGTAAGGTTGCCAGAATAATAATCCTCCACGGTGTGTTAATAGGCCAGAGGAGAACTGGCACCCCGACTGAGTCTGGTTTCTCCCAAGGTTTATTTTTCTCCATCATGCCCTGATGGAGTTTTGGTTCCTTTGGTCGCCTTTGGCTTGGCTTGCTCAGTTGGGGACACTTAAATTATGATCCAAGTTATTCAACTTATTATACAAATAAAATGTATGAATGAGGTCTTATTTAATTCTATAAACTATAATACTGATCTGCCAACATTGTCTCTCTATGATAAATTAAAATAATCTGATAACATCACTGTTTACTCCAGAACGACTGTACAGCCAAATCTAATTTTGTCGCAATATTATCCTGTTTGACACTGAAGCTGCTTTGACACAATCGTGATTGTAAAAGCGCTATATAAATAAAGTTGATTGATTGATTGATTGTCTGTTTGCCGCTTCTCCACCCAAAATCAAGTTTACCTTTACTGTTAGATTTAGATTTTATTTTATTATGACTGTGACTAGCCATACACTCAGAGCTACAATTGGGACTGTTGCCGATTGCTGGCAGCCACTGAGAGGACGTTGTTTGCCGTTCGCTGTTTTTCGCCACTTCTCAGCTGTTTTTGTATGAATTGTTATGTTACTTCTAGTTTGAAGAACATTTAACTTTACTCACTGCTGCTGCTCTCTCTTCTGGGTGTCGACTGCTCACCGGTGTTCTCCCTCAGGCTTAAGCTACATGGTGTATTCCTTCAGGCAGCCTTTCGGCTGTCTCGCTGTGGTTCGACTTTGAACCAGACCTGGTGCATAGCAACCTTAGCTTTCGGTGCCGGTTGATCATCTTTGTCCCGCTGTTGGTGAGCCTTCATTTAGACCGTCGAGTCACTGGTGTCCCTTGTTGCCAGAGGAAAACTATAACTGCTGTTAACCTAGCTCAACTTGACTGCTGAGCTTGTGTTGCCTGAAATTGATGGTTGATTAGCAGCGTTTGCACAGGGCTAACGTCATCAGCGTCCGGCACAATGTTAAAATATTCCGCTTCTCAACTGCTGAGTCTCAACTGCATCGCTGCTCCTTCTTGCATTACAACCAAGAAAAAACTTGGACTTCTGCACTGGCCCCGGTATACCCACAGAAGTGCCCAGAAAAACTTTGTTTACCTCCTTCATAGTACAGCGACGAACCTCTCCATCTGATCTTTCAGTTGCGCATCGCACCTCAGCGACGTTATCAGGACACTGCTGCATTGGGAGTATGTAGCAATAGAGCCTCTAGCGCTGGAAGACATGTAAAACATGGAGTGGACCACAGTGTACGGCGGAGCTTACAGAGACTTCTACAGCAGCTCTGTCTCCTGCCACTATAGATTTATTCAACACACAATCCCTCACCAATAAATCCCTGCTCATCCATGACCCGAGCCTTTTAAACCGACTTTTAACCTTTCCAGATGCAGAGAAACTTGTCCATGCCTTTGTCTCCACCAGGCTGGACTACTGCAACGGACTCTTCAGTGGGATTTCTGGCAGAATTATCCAGATGCTCCAATACATCCAGAACGCCAGAGTCCTTATGACAGTCCGTAAATGTGATCACATAAATCCCATCCTACGCTCATTGCACTGGCTTCCTGTTTCATCCCGGATCGACTACAAAATCCTCCTGCTCACACATAAATGCATCAGCGGACATTCACCTCCATATCTACAGGACCTCATCCCTCTGAAATCCTCCACCTGCACCCTCAGATCATCAGGCCACCTGCTTCTTATTATTTATTTATTTTTATTTACCTTTATTTTACCAGGAAGTCTCATTGAGATTAAAATCTCTTTTACAAGAGAGACTTGGCCAAGGTAGCAGCCATACAGTTTGACAACATATTAAAATACAACAAGTACAAAAATAAAAATAAATAGCAATACATCCTCTCAACAAAAACAATCACATGCCTTCATTACCACTTTCTTTATGATGCCTTTAAATTCACAGATAGACACCAATTTCTCTAGTTTTATATCTTTTTGCAAATGATTCCATGCCAAAGGTCCATAATAGGAAAATGCAGTTTTCCCCAGTTCAGTAAAAACTCTCGGTACATTTAAAAGCAAACACTTTGAAGAGTGCAACTGGTAACTGCCAGAACTAACACAAAGAAGAGTACAAAGATACGCTGGAAGCTTACCTAGCATTGCTTTGTAAATTAAAATGTACCAATGCAGATTTCTTCGTATAGTTAGTGATGTCCAACCAACCATCTCATAAAGAATGCAATGATGAGTAAGGGATTTTGCATTTGTAATAAAGCGTAAAGAAGCATGGTAGACTGAATCAAGACGTCTTAGAATGGAGGAGGCTGCATGCATGTATAATATATCCCCATAATCTATCACACTTAGGAAGGTAGCTTCCACAAGTTTCTTTTTAGCATGAAATGTAAAATTAGATTTATTTCTAAAATAAAACCCAATTTTCACTTTGAGTTTTCTGATTAGATTAAGAATATGTACATTAAACAAAAGCCATCAGATGTATAGATGCTAAGATGCTCAATCACTTCTGAATGACCCCTTGAAAATATCATAAACTTTGTTTTCTGTGAATTTAAAACCAATTTTAAGCTCTCAAAAGCACTCTATAATGACTGAAATGCAATTTGAAGTTCTTGCACTGCCTGTGTTACGGACAGAGCAAGTGTATAAATAATAGTATCATCAGCATAAAAGTGTTTTTTTGCTTAAATGTCATTAGGCAGGTCATTTATATAAATAGAAAATAAAATAGGACCCAAAATAGACCCCTGAGGGACACTTTTAGATATATTAAGAAAATCAGATTTTTGACCCTCTACATGAACACACTGAGACCGATCTGACAAATAATTCCTAAACCATTTCACCGTCCCAGGTTCAAAACATGCACTTCTAAGTTTGTTCAGTAGCAATTCATGATCCACTGAATCAAACGCCTTGGAGAAATCAACAAACAAGGCTGCGCGGTGCTGTTTTCTGTCCAGGGCACCAATAAGGTCATTTAACACTATGGAAGTAGCAGTTATAGTGCTATGGGCAGTTCTAAAACCAGATTGAAAAGAGTTTAAAATATTATTGTCAAATAAAAACTCTTTTAACTGTAAATTTACCTGAGATTCAAGGATCTTAGCCCAAATTGAAAGTTTAGAGATTGGACGGTAGTTGTTCATGTCTGAGGGATCACCACCTTTAAATAATGGTAGAACATAAGCAGCTTTACAAACTTTAGGTATGGAATGCGACAAAAGACTCAGATTAAAAACATGAGTTACTGACTCTACTATAACGTCCGCCGCCACTTTTAAAAGATAAGGATCTAGGTTATCTGGGCCTACAGATGTCTTGTGGTCAATGCCCTTCAAAGCTGTGCGAACTTGACTTATTGAAACAGGTTTTAAAACAAACACATCAAATTTACAAAATCACTGTGATACCCACAGAACATGGGTTAATCACATTTGTATTTAAACCATCAAAGGGAGGACCAGCATGAATAAAGTGTTTATTTAACTGATTGATCATAACATCTCTATCCTTTATTTTATCCACGTCAACCTGAATATATTCTGGAAGACTAGAGGCTACATGAGAATACAAGGATTTAATTAATTTACAACATTTTGAAGGGTTATTTAAATTCTCTGAAACAGACTTTAAATAAAACTCAGATTTAGACTTTCTAATCATCAACGTGCACTTATTCCTCAGTGTTTATTTATTCCTCGGAATTATTGCATCTCCGCTGCATTAACTCTGATCTTTCATGTATTCATACTCTTGTGTAATCGATGCCCCATCCTAAATAAACCCGTCTCTTCCGTGATACCCTGAACTTTAGAATATTCCGATCTTAAATGATTTCTGACCTGTAAGGTTGCCAGAATAATAATCCTCCACGGTGTGTTAATAGGCCAGAGGAGAACTGGCACCCCGACTGAGTCTGGTTTCTCCCAAGGTTTATTTTTCTCCATCATGCCCTGATGGAGTTTTGGTTCCTTTGGTCGCCTTTGGCTTGGCTTGCTCAGTTGGGGACACTTAAATTATGATTAAAGTTATTCAACTAATTATACAAATACAAATAAAATGTATGAATTAGATGGTAACTAATTCTATAAACTATAATACTGATCTGCCAACATTGTCGCTATATGATAAATTAAAATAAGCTGATAACATCACTGTTTACTCCAGAACGACTGTACAGCCAAATCTAATTTTGTCGCAATATTATCCTGTTTGACACTGAAGCTGCTTTGACACAATCATGATTGTAAAAGCGCTATATAAATAAAGTTGATTGATTGATTGATTTTTTTTTTTTAAATGTAGACCAATCAGCAGGAGCATTTGAGAATCTGGCTTGCGCCCATGATTTATTTCTCAAATGAATTAGCTCTGAAAGACTGTCTAAAACCAGGGATTGTCCCTACCGCTGGTCCTGATTTTAATAACAGGAACATGTTTATTAGAGATAGACAAAAAAATTGATTAAAAATATTCCCATGCTAGTATATCATCCTATATTAAAAGTACTCTTCTTAAGTCACTGTGAAACATCATGCAAGAAAGCTTGCTTTCTTTTAAATTAAATATTCTACAAATTTTCCACTATTATGCGCGCCATCTGCTCTTATCAATATCATATACCTTTTCATTTTATCCCCTCTTTTAAACATTTCACTACATTTTCTGCATTTGCAGAGTGCATAGGCCAGACCATCATTTTATCATTTTCTTAGAGTGGTTGTCAATGGCTAAAAGGAAATATCAGTTTCCTGGTTTAGTTTTGGGCCTCAGGGGACCTGCAAAATGAATGCTGTCTTCCTGGCCGCTGTACTCTTTTGGTAGCTCGCTCTCTTTGGCTCCTCGAGGCGTCAAACATTTCCTGCATATCTTACATTCCTTTTTTACTTCCCTATTCCTCATTCTTCATGTCATAACCAGGGTGACAGTTCATCATGCAGTTTCTCAAATAACTCAGTTACCTTCTCTGCCTATCATGGTTTAAATCATACTTATCTGTTTATATGTTACATACGTTATCAGTTTGTAGCAGTAAATGAAGAGATTGACTCATCCCTGCTCTAGGTCTTTTATTTAGAATGGACTTTTATGTTGAAGTGCTTTCTGTTTTCATTGTTTCTATGATCTCTTCCTGTTTAGTTTCTGTTTCTCCTGTGTGTCTTGGTTACCTTCATAGTACACACCTACAGTCTATCTACTCATCGTTTTGTGTATTTAAAGGTGCCCTAGAATGAGTTGAAACAATATGTTAAATTGTTCTCTGATATCTACATAGAGGGTATGTGGCTTATTTAAGGGCACAAATTGTCCAGATCAGTTTTACCGGTCCATTTACAGTACAACCCTATAAATTGTCCCTAGGATGTAATGCTCTGTTTTTGCCTTATTTGGAAGAGTCATGAAAATTAATGTTGAGCTCTGCTCTGATTGGCTTATTTCAGCAGCTCACAGCAGTTTGGTTGTTCAGTGAAGTGGCTCGTGAGTCCTGACAGAACACAGACCGACTGAATGACAGTTTACATTTACATTTATGCATTTAGCAGACGCTTTTATCCAAAGCGACTTACAACTCAGGAGAACAGGACGCGATCCGTCAAGAAGAGGCAACGAAACGCAGAAAGTGCCCCAAATACCCAGATTTGTATACTGCTCAGAGTAGCAAAAAACAGAAAAGGGAAGAAGAGAGGAGAAATAGAGGAGGAAAGAGTTTTTTTTTTTAATGTAAGATTAAGTGCTCATGGAAGAGATGAGTTTTTACCTGTCTTTTGAATGAAGCGAGTGATTCTGTCGTGCGTATGGAGGACAGAAGACCGTTCCACCAACCAGGAACAATGAAAGAAAAAGTTCTGGAGAGGGATTTCATGCCTCTCTGTGATGGTGCCACTTCACTGGTACCTGCTCCACTGGTACGAAGCTTCCTGCTTCGCTACTGTTCGGACGCTCTTGCTTACTGCTCCGCGCTTTGCTCTATCGCTTCTATATTTTATCTCATAACTTCAACTTCAGCAAATCAATCACATTGCTCAAACAACAAAGCTTGACTTTAATGATAAAACTTGAAACTCTGGAGACTGGATTACTACAAAAAAGCGAACATTTCATCCGACCATTAATCGATGGCACAAACAGGGGGCAAGACCCAAACGCACTCGAGACGTCAGACTGTCACGAGCTTCATATATTGCTGCCGTTGCATGCTCTACCCCAGACACAAGGATTGCAAACACTAGTTTCCGACCACCATCGATACATCTCGAAAACAGATTTGAAGTATTAATGAATGAGGGTGATGAATCCCCAAACGTGATGAATGTGATCGAACACAGATTGCATCAGCCCGCAGCTAACACTAATGCTAACAGGCGCTCAAGGTCGAGCAGACAGCGGCCCTCAGCTCAGAGCGCAGCCGAGCCAAGGACTCTGATAGTGGGTGACTCTACAGTCAGAAACATTCGCAGCAGAGATACAACTACATGCTGCCTTCCACAAGCAACCATTTCTGATGTAAACAGGGAAATTCAGAACATCCTGATAAAACATAAGACCGCAAATCGACTTATCATTCATGTAGGAAAGAACGATATTCAGAGAGAGCAGTCAGAACTCATTAAAAGGGATTTCAATGAACTTTTTGAAACACTTAGCAAACTGAAAGTTCAGCCGTTCATCAGTGGACCACTGAGGAACAAATAGATTCTCACGGTTGCTTGGGCTTAATACATGGCTGCAAAAAACCTGAATGATGAAGGGAGTGAATTTCATCGACAACTTTAATCTCTTCTGGAGTCAGAGACAATTGTTTACATCAAATGGCCACCACCCAAACAAACTTGGTGCAAGAGTGTTAAAGGACAATATTTATTTTTCCCTTCATCATCCTTCAGCTGTGTGTTTTAACCCACTCAACCTGATACAGAGTATGGACGACCACAGGACTTCATTTCAGCTCCTGAATGGACATTCGGCTGACACATCCCACAAGGACAATGATAACACCACGCCACCAAAACTACAATTGCCCACGGACACACTCCCAGCTGAGCCCTGCCCACAGAGCTCACCACAGACTGACTGTGAAGGATTAGAACTGCTCCAAGATTCAGCACCCAAGGATGATTTTCTGGAAAATGGACAGGGATATCAGACTATTCACACTCGATCTATGAGCCCCCAAATATCGACCAAAAATCGGCGAGCCCCACAACCACCAAAGCCTGTGGGCCCAGCTCTCCCTCGCCCTCCTCCTGTGAGATTTCTTCGGTCACAACGCCAGGGCCCACACCCTCCTCCATCTGTTGTAGGTGAACCAAAAACAACTGATTCCAGCTCTCAGTGATGTGTTTTGGGTCCCCGCTATGATAACAGTAACTTTATCAAATGTTTACAAAACAAGTGGGAACCCAGTGTGCCTGCCTCTTTCTCTATCTCTGTTCTGTTACGTGAAAGAAAGTCTAAGGCCTTGTCAGGCCGTTTAACAAACCAATATAATCTGCTGCCTGTTACCTGTCAAACTAAGACTAATGTGGGTGAAAAAATTATTACTGTTAAGTTAGCGCTTTTAAACATCCGTTCACTTAAGAACAAATCATTTCTAGTCAATGACTTAATAACCAATAACAACCTAGATTTTCTGCTTCTAAATGAAACGTGGTTAGAAGAAAACTGTAGTGCAACAGTCCTCAATGAAGCAGCCCCTCCTAACTTTACTTTTATGAGTGTTTGCAGATCTGTTAGGAGAGGTGGGGGTGTTGCTGCTCTTTTTAAAGATTTCTATCAATGTAAGCAAGTATCATTTGGTGACTATTTGTCTCTAGAATATCTGGGTATTGTGTTAAAAGGTTCTCCACGCATCCTGCTTATCATTATTTATAGGCCTCCGAAATACTCTGCAGGCTTCACTGAGGACTTTACAGAACTGTTATCAATAATTTCCTCAGAGTTTGACTGTTTTGCTATTGCTGGGGATTTTAACATTCACATAGACAATATTGAATCCAGTAAAACAAAAGAGCTCATGACTGTTCTTAACACTTTTGATTTGACACAGCATGTAAATGGACCCACACACAATCGTGGACACACCCTAGATTTACTTATCAGTAAGGGTCTAAACATTTCATCGATTGTTATTAAGGATGTGGCACTGTCTGATCATTTCTGTATTTTCTTTGACATATCAATCTCTCCTGCCATTGAAGCTAGATCTGTCTCTGTCAAAAAGAGATGCTTAAATGAGAACACTAATGTGCTGTTTATGAAGGCTTTATCTCTAACACCAAGCATATCTGCAGACTCTGTTGATTTTCTCCTTGACTCCTTTAACTCAAAAGTTAAGAGTGTAATTGATGATATTGCTCCTCTAAAAGTCAGGAAAAAGAGTACCAAACAAAAAGCACCTTGGAGAAACTCAACAGCAGTTCAAATAATGAAAAGACAATGCAGAAAATCTGAACGCATGTGGCGGAAGACAAAACTTGTAGTCCATTATAACATCTATAAAGACACCCTTCATGCTTTCAATGTTGAACTAGGCAAAGCTAGACAGACCTTCTTCTCAAATATTATAAACAGAAACATAAACAACACGCGCACTCTTTTTGCTACTGTCGAGAGACTAACAAACCCCCGGAGTCACACTCTTATTAAAAAGGTTTTAAGAAAGTAAATGCAGTGAGTTTGCTTCCTACTTGAACAGGTTGCTAGGCAACGTGGGGGAGAGGACGCTGTTGTTGTCTGTTCGCCGCTTCTCCACCCACAAATCAAGTTACTGTACTATTAGATTTAGATTTTATTTTATTTTATTATGTTTGTGACTAGTCTAACAGTCAGAGCTACAATTGGGACTTATGCTGATTGCTGGCAGCCACTGAGAGGACGTTGTTCACCGTTCGCCGTTTTCCACCGCTTCTCTGATGTTTATGTTTGAATTGCTGCGGTTGGTTCTGGTTTGAAGGACATTTGATGTTGCTCGCTGCGACTGCTCACTGGTGGTCTCCCTCGGGCCTTGGCTGCATGGTGGCTGAAGTTCCGCTTCTCGGCTGCGCCGCTGTTCCGTCTTGCATTGCGGCCGTGGAGCGGCTTGGACTTCTGCGCCGACCCCGGTGTGTCCACAGAAGTGCCCGGAGAGCTTTTTCTGCCTCCTGCATGGTGCTGCGGCGATCCCCACCGTCTGAATCGTCATGAAGACCCATCATCTGGTCTTCAGCTGTCATGCCTTGACGACATCATCAGGACACTGCCGCTGGGAGAAATTTAAAACATGGAGTGGACCACAGTGTGCTGCGGAGCTAACAGAGACTTCCACCATCAGCTCTGTTTCTGTTCACCATCAGCTCTGTTTCTGTTCACCATCAGCTCTGTTTCTGTTCTGTTTTTTGTGTTGGTTGATTGTTTGAAGTATTCTATATTTTTACATGTTATTCATTTTTTGTTATTTTTCCCCCCCTTTGTTGCACTTTGAGATTCTTCGGAATGAAAAGTGCATTATAAATAAAATCTATTATTATTATTATTATTATTATTATTACTTCTCCGAGAAAATCCATAATATCAGAAAGGTGATCAGCACATCCTTGAGTTGCTCTGGGGTCAGTCAGATCATACCAAACCCTCGGAAAATTACCATGTCAGATTTCGAAACAATTGACTGCAAAATTTTAGAAGACACAGCACAGCATCTTAAAACATCAACCTGTGCCCTTGACGCACTCCCCACTTCTTTTTTCAAAAGTGTGTTTAACTGTTTAGAAGCAGATCTCCTAGAAGTGGTAAACTCCTCACTTCTCTATGGGACTTTTCCAACCGCCCTTAAAACTGCAATAGTTAAGCCTCTTCTGAAAAAGAGAAATCTGGATAACTCCATACTGAGCAACTACAGACCAATCTCAAATCTCCCCTTCATAGGCAAAATCATCGAAAAAGTTGTTTTCAATCAGCTGAACAAATTCTTACGCTCAAATGGATACTTTGACAATTTTCAATCTGGTTTCCGTCCACATCACAGTACAGAGACAGCGCTCATAAAGATTATAAATGATATTCGCTTAAACACTGATACAGCCAAAACATCAATTCTGGTTCTACTCGACCTCAGTGCTGCATTCGACACTGTTGACCACACCATACTTCTAGACAGGCTGGAAAACTGGGTTGGGCTTTCTGGAATGGTCCTCAAATGGTTCAGGTCATACTTAGAAGGGAGAGGTTATTATGTGAGTATAGGAGACCATAAGTCTGAGTGGACGTCCATGACATGCGGAGTCCCACAAGGGTCCATTCTAGCACCACTCCTGTTTAACCTGTATATGCTGCCACTGAGCCAAATAATGAAAAAGAACAATATTGCTTACTAGGGATGTCAACGATTAATCGATGATCGATTAATTGTCGATAAGACATTTGATCGATAAGACTTATCGATCATCGATTAAGCAGGGTCATGCGCGTGCGTGAGGAAACGGGAGGAAAAATGATGCGTGCGCACCCGAGTTCTATTTGGAACCATTTTACAGCTGGAGTCACACCTTCATCATGACTGCAAGTTTGCATGTGCATTCGCAGCCTTTTGTTTTGTGCAAATGTAAGTTGTAATATTGTGTTTATTTTGTGCAGGCCTATCTATAGCTGATTTATCTCATAAGGATGCCTTTGGTTAATAATTAACGTTAGAGGTGAGCGGTAGTCAAAGCGTGGCGGTGATCAGCTTCAGCGTGCAGCTCCAACAGCACTAATAATGACTATGAGTGGGACTGTCATATTACACCACATTAATGAGAACACTATTGTAATAAAACATTGTGATTGTTAAGTATTTGGGTTTATTTGCCGTGTGTTTCATTGCGTTGATCCAGGAAGAGCGCGTGCACAACATGAGTCACCCATTTCGACTCGCGCATGTAACTTAGTTCAAGTTCACTTGTGCATTCGCATCAGATTGTGCTGAAGTAATTTGTAATATTACATTTATTTTTTGACATTATATATGTGATCAATCATATAGGATGGGTTTTTTTCAGCGAAATAAAACGCACTAACAAATGGCTTCAGTCAGTGATGGCTACTGGTTTTCATTCAGTGCTTTAGCGCATGCAGAGCAATGCATAATAACGATGATTGGGACAGTCATATTATATAACAGAAATGAGAACACTATTTTAATAAATGGTTGTAAAGTCATTGGGTTTAGGTGCCGTGTTCAGAGCGTTGTTCCTAGAGCGCGTGCAAACCATGCGTCTCCCATTCTGAATATGAATATCAGCAACTCAATTCAAGTTCACTTGTGAATTCGCATCATTTTGTGAAGATATATAATTTGTAATATTTTGTTAACTTTATATAAATCTGATTAATCTCATATAGGAAGCTTTTTGTTGAGTTAAATAATGTGCTAGCAAAGTTTCAGTGTAACTTACCAGTGTTGATTCAGCGCATCGGCTTCAGCTCGCGCTGTTCAAACAGCAACGCACGACTAATAATAACTTTGATTGGGTCTGTCACATTACATAACATTAATGAAAACAATATTTTAATAAATCGTTTTGAATTAAATGGGTTTAGGTGACGTTTCAGCACGTTGCTCTTGCAAGTGCGTCTACAAAATCTGAGATCTGAGGTGGCGTTCCTGTTGTAGCCTATTACGTTATATTCGGTTATTAAATAAGTAATTTCATTAAATTATAAATAACATCGACTAATTTTACAATCCCATAGCCCTTTGTTTAGATAAAAAAAATCCTTCTCATTCATTTGGTGAAGAACATGGCGTTTTGAGCAGCATTGCACATAGGCCAACTGTCATGCTGTCGGCTACAAGCCACTGCTGTAGACGCATATTTCAGTATTATGGTTAACGATTAATCGATTAATTGATCGTTAATTTAAACGACGATTGATCATGGGAATTTGTGAAAATTGACATCCCTATTGCTTACCACAGCTATGCTGACGATACCCAGCTCTACTTAGCACTGTCACCTAATGACTACAGCCCCATTGACTCCCTGTGCAAATGCATTGATGAAGTTAACAACTGGATGTGCCAAAGCTATCTTCAGTTAAACAAAGACAAAACCGAAATCACTACATTTGGAAACAGAGATAAAATTCTCAAGGTAACGCATATCTTGAGGCTAAAGGTCTGATAACAAAAAATCAAGTCAGGAATCTTGGAGTGATTTTACAGTCCGACCTGAGTTTCAGTAGTCATGTCAAAGCAATAACTAAATCAGCATACTATCATCTGAAAAATATTGCAAGGATTAGATGTTTTGTCTCCAGGCAAGACTTAGAGAAACTTGTTCACGCTTTCATCACCAGTAGGGTGGACTATTGTAATGGCCTTCTCACTGGCCTTCCCAAAAAGACCATTAGACAGCTGCAGCTCATACAGAACGCTGCTGCCAGGATTCTGAGCAGAACCAGAAAATATGACCATATCACACCAGCCCTCAGGTCTCTACACTGGCTTCCAGTTACATTTAGGATCGATTTTAAAGATCTTCTACTTGTTTATAAATCAGTCAATGAGCTAGGACCTCAATACATCGCAGATATGCTGATTAAATACAAACCCAACAGATCACTCAGATCAGCAGGATCAAGTCAGTTAGAAATACCAAGAGTTCACTCAAAGCAAGGAGAGTCTGCCTTTAGCTATTATGCCAGCCGCAGCTGAACCAGCTTCCTGAACAGATCAGATGTGCTCCAACAGTAGCCACATCCCAAATCCATTATAAATCATCCTGTTATGCTCTCCGACGCGCCGTTAAAGCCGCAAAGCTCCGTTATAGGAATCGTGTGGAGTCTTTTTTTCCAGCTCAACGACTCCCGGCGGATGTGGCAGGGACTGAGGACCATCTGTGCTTTTGGAACGAAATCCTCTGCAGAAGTGAGAGCTGATCCGTTGCTTGTGAACGAGTTAAACTCTTTCTACGCTCGCTTTGATGGCAATCGCGGCAGCGCGACACCGCCGAGTGACGCGTCAGAGAGAATCACTCAGAGCTGCAACAATCACGTGATCTCTGTCTCGGAGGATGAAGTTCGTAGGACACTCAAACGTGTGGATGTTAGGAAAGCTGCTGGTCCGGATGGCGTTTCAGATCGTGTCCTGCGGTCCTGTGCTGATCAGCTCGCCGGACTCCTCACGTCCATCTTCAATGAGTCCCTTGCTACATCTGTGGTCCCAACCTCCTTCAAAAAATACACCATCATCCCTGTCCCTAAGAACAGTAAACCCTCTTGCCTAAATGACTATCGCCCAGTGGCTCTCACGTCTTTAGTCATGAAGGTCTTTGAGAGACTCATCAAAAACAACATTTGCTCCTCCATCCCCGACACCTTGGACCCTCTTCAGTTTGCCTATCGTCCCAATAGATCGACTGAAGATGCCATCTCTCACGTCCTCCACTCCTCCCTCACACACATCGACAGCAAGAATGGGAACTATGTAAGACTGCTATTTATTGACTATAGTTCAGCCTTTAACACCATAGTTCCCATTAAGCTAACTAACAAACTCCTGGATCTCGGACTGAACTCTTCTCTCTGTCACTGGATTGAAGATTTCCTCACTGGCAGACCTCAGGTGGTGAGAGTAGGACAGTTCACCTCCACCTCCATCACCGTGAGTGTGGGAGCTCCACAGGGCTGTGTCCTCAGTCCCCTGCTCTACTCTCTCTACACGCATGACTGTTTGTCCACACACAGCTCCACCTCTGTCATCAAGTTTGCGGATGACACTGTTGTCCTGGGCCTCATTTCCAACAACAATGAGACCGCGTACTTGGACGAGGTGGAGTAACTGACATCATGGTGCCAAGACAACTGTCTCCTTCTGAATGTGAACAAGACCAAAGAACTGATTGTGGACTTCAGGAAGAGACAGCAACGGTCATATTCCCCTCTCATGATCAGCGGGACACCAGTAGAGAGAGTGAACAGCTTCAAATACCTGGGTGTGAACATCTCCGAGGACCTGACCTGGACTGCACATATCCAGTCTCAGGTGAAAAAGGCCAGGCAAAGACTGTACCACCTGCGCCAGCTGAGGAAATTCCGGGTCTCACCAGCTATCCTGAAAACTTTCTATTCAGGGGCGATAGAAAGTTTACTGACCCAGTGCATCACAGCGTGGTAACAGCACCAGTCACGACTGCAAAGCCCTGCAAAGAGTGGTGCGCTTGTCCGAGCGCATCTCAGGGTCAGCTCTCCCACTCTGCAGGACATCTACATCAAACGATGCAGAGGCAGGGACATTGCAAGGACATTAATCACCCGGCCAACCCACACTTCACCCGGCTGCCTTCTGGTAAGCGCTTCCGTAGCCTGATGGCCAAAACTGAGAGACTCAGGAGGAGTTTCTTCCCACAGGCCATCAGACTCCTGAACGCTGTCACTTAACAACATGTGACTTCACCTCACTTCAGTATTAACAAACTCACATACTGATATTGCACTGCACTTTATTCTTGTGTTCCATGTAACTACTCATTATAATGCTGTTTGCACATTACACTCCTGCACTTCTGTTATCCACGTATTTATTTTTATAGTCTCCAGTTTACTTTATCTCACTTATTTTATTCCACATCTCTTATTTTCTTTTACTTGATTTATTCATAATTCTACATATGTATATATATATATATATAGCACCTTATCCTATTCCTATTTTATCCTATCCCTATTTTATAATTTATTGTGCTTTTTTTGTTAATTGTTATTTGCTGTCCATGGAGCGGACCTGTTTACATTTCACTGCCGGTTGTATTCTGTATAACTGTGACAAATAAAACTCTTGAATCTTGAATCTTGACTCAAAACACATCTGTTTAGCTGTGCATTTACTGAATGAGCTCTGAGCACTGTATGTCCGACTGATCGCACCCTATCTCTTTATTCTTTTTATAATTGTTTTAGTTTACCTTTGTTCTTATCTCTGGTTATTGTTTATTTTATATGTTCTTTTGAGTTAAATATGATGAGTGAAAACTGGGTTTGATGGAAATAGTAAGTTTGACAATAAGGTTTGAGTGTGTGTAAATATGTGGAAGGTATGATGAGTGAGAATGGGTTTAACAAGAAGGTTACTGAGTAAAAATCAGGGAATAGTGATTAAAATGGATGATATGAACGTGTTTGAGAAAGAAATGAATGAGAGGTGTTCTAATTACGATGGTACATGTATGTAGGCTGTAAACTGAAGAATGTTTATTTTTATATCAGACCATTATTGTGGATCTGACCATTTTATTTTATTTTATCTTATTATTTTTATTATTATTATTATTTTTTATTTTATTATTATTATCTTTACAACTGTTTTAACTATGCTTGTTTTAAAAATTGTATTCGTCCATATGGTATTCTTTTTTCTCATGTATTTGTTACCACTGTTTTTTTTTTAATGTAAAGCACTTTGAATTGCCATTGGGTATGAAATGTGCTATACAAATAAACTTGCCTTGCCTTGCCTTGCCTTGCCTTACCACAAGCCTTCACTCATTAGCTGAGCGAAGGCTTCTGGTGGGGGTGTAGACTCGTAGGAGTGAGTTGAAGTATGCAGGTGCTGCGCTTGTGGAAGATCCATAAGCAAGAGTCAGGGCTTTGAATTTGATCCGAGCAGCGAGTGGTAGCCAATGCAGAGAGATGAATAGAGGTGTGACATGAGCCCTTTTGGGCTCATTGAAAACAAGACGTTCCGCAGTGTTCTGGATCATTTGCAGCGGTTTGATTGCACAAGATGGAAGTCCAGCCAGAAGCGCATTGCAGTAGTCAAGTCTAGAAATGACCAGGGCTTGGACAAGAAACTGTGTTGCATGCTCCGTAAGGAACAGTCTGATTTTCCTGATGTTGTGCAATGCAAACCTGCATGACCGAGCCGTCTTTGAGATGTGGTCTTTGAAGGACAGCTGGTCATCAAAGATTACTCCAAGATTTCTGACCGACCCCGAAGGAGTAATCAAAGATGAACCTAGCTGGATGGTAAAATCGTGTTGTATTGTGGGGTTAGCAGGGAAAACAAGCAGCTCAGTCTTTGCTAGATTGAGCTGCAGGTGGTTTTTTCATCCATGCCGAGATGTCCGCCAGACAGCTTGATATTCGTGCAGCTACTGTGGGATCATCTGGTTGAAATGATAGGTAGAGCTGTGTGTCATCAGCATAGCAATGATATGAGAGGCCATGTGCCTGAATGATGGATCCCAGTGATGTAGTGTAAATGGAGAAGAGGAGAGGTCCAAGCACTGAGCCCCGAGGAACCCCCGTGGTCAGTTGATGTGTTTTGGATACCTCTCCTCTCCAGGCAACCTTAAAAGACCTACCTGTGAGATAGGACTCAAACCAGTGGAGTGGAGTCCCTGTGATGCCCAGTGATGAGAGGGTGGACAGAAGAATCTGATGATTCACAGTGTCAAAGGCAGCAGACAGATCAAGGAGGATGAGGACTGATGATTTGGATGCAGCTTTAGCAGGTAGTGGGATGGCTGGAGAGGAGAAGCTTAGATACTTCGTCCTCAGTGAGTGTAGAGAAGGAGGAGAGAAGATGTTTGGCTGTGGATGTGGCTGATTTAAAATTGTGTGTGTGTGTGGAGGTGTGAACTGACTGCTGATGAGTGTGGTTTTATCTGTGAAAAAATGGGAAAGATCGTCTGCAGATAGAGATGTGGTGGGAGGTGGTGGAGGGGGACAGAGGAGAGAGGTGAAAGTTCTGAAAAGTGTGCGTGAGTCTGAGGTGCTGTTGATTTTGTTGTGGAAATATGCGGATTTAGCTCTATGGACGTCCTGTGAGAAGGAAATGAGCAGAGATTGGTACTTACTCAGGTCAGATGGGTCGTTTGATTTGCGCCATTTTCTCTCTGCTGCCCTAAGTTTGGTCCGGTGTTCACGAAGAACATCAGATAACCAAGGGTTAGAGGGAGTAGCGCGAGCTGGCCTAGAAGACAGAGGGCAGATAGTATCTAGACAAGTGGTTAAAGTGGAACATAAAGTGTCTGTTGCAGTGTTGACATCCATAGAGGAGAATTGTGTGGGTGACGGAAGAGAGGATGACACAGCGGAGGAGAGGAGAGAGGGAGAAAGAGAACGCAGGTTTCGTCTGAAACTAACTGGTAGAGGAAGTGGAAACGTATGAGTAGTGTTACGGCCCGCTCGAGACCGCAACAAAGATGGGATCACCACAACACGGATTGAATATAAAAAACTACATTTATTAAACAATCTAGGGGTTTACAAAATTCCAAATGCTGACAACAATACAATATAGAAGCGAGGCAAGCGGAGGCCAGCCGGAGATGATGTCAACTCTCCGTCCTCCCTCCATTGCATGAAACCACGACATATATCGCTGCCTCCTAATTGGAGTCAGGTGTCCCCCATCTCTGCGGCCACCTACAAGAGAAGACAGAACCACACAAAAACACACCCATACCCATAACACCTCCCCTCTTAAGAGAGAGGATCCTTACCAAGGACCTCTAAAACATGAGAAAATTATTATTTAATTATTAAATTAAATAATAAAAATTATGAAAAACATAACCACTTACACAAAATCATTAACCCACAACAAACCCAGTATGGTCTTTCTTAATCTGATCGCCCTCTGCAACTCGAACCAGCAACTCCCGATGCCCAGGAAAAGCCACGGTCACAATAAGAGAAGACAGAAAAAAAGAACAAACAAATTAGCTGCAAAGACTCTCACACGGGGCACGAGATAAGGCATCAGCCAGTACATTCTCCACCAGTAAACAAGGTGATGCCCAACTTGAAAATGAAGGTTTGGTTATGCCATTTTCAACCATATACTTAATTTCAGACTCAATATGCTGTTGTTTGTCCAAAGAGACACGATAAAACCGCTGGCGTATTGGTTTTGCATCACCAACATCTATATCGTGCTCTATCAAATGTGTGCGTGAAGGTGAATCTGAAAACAACGTAGAAAAATCCGAAATCAAAGACAGTAACTCAGCTCTCTTGTGTAAGGACAAATGCTGCACAAAACCCTCAAAGTTATTTAGCGTTTCAGAGTTTTTAAGCCGGGGCTGCAGGATGCAATCCTCAGGTACTTTAACATCCTCAACAACCTCCACAGATGAAGCTGCCGCCACCGCTACAGGAGCCTTCTCTGACACTAGCGAACGAGAATGAAAGGGTTTTAACAAATTAACATGGCACAATTGTGTGCGTCTTCTCCGTTCAGGTGTCGAGATCAAGTAATTCTGGTCACAAACTTGACGTACCACCGTATAAGGACCTGAAAACTTGGCACAGAAAGGAGAAGCAGGAAGAGGTAACAGGGCCAACACCTGATCACCTGAACAAAACACACGAGTCTCTGTGCATCGATCAAACAAACGCTTCATCTTCTTTTGTTTGTTTAACAAGTTGTCTTTGGCCATTTGACCAGCTAAGAGTAAACGTCATCTAAAACCATCAACATACTGTAACAAGCTCTGAGGTGGGTCAGGCCCCTGTTTCAGTCCATCATGAAGAACAGCCAAAGGTCCACGCACTTTATGACCAAAGACCAACTCATTTGGACTAAAACCTAGACTATCCTGAACCACCTCCCGAGCTGCCAACAACAACCAGGGTAAACCATCCTCCCAGTCACGCTTTAATTCCACACAGTAAGCCCGAAGCAAAGACTTCAGTGTTTGGTGGAAGCGTTCCAGAGCTCCCTGGCTCTGTGGGTGATAAGCAGTAGAATGGTTGCACTTCACACCAAGCTGCCGCAAAACTTCCTGAAACATATGTGAAGTAAAATTTGATCCCTGGTCGCTTTGAACAACCTCAGGAATCCCAAAAACAGAAATAAATTGTGTCAAAGCTTTAACAATTGCATGAGTAGTGATTGAACGAAGAGGATAGGCAGCAGGATATCTAGTACTCTGGCACATTACTGTAAGCAGATAAGCATTACCTGATTTAGAAGGGGGTAATGGACCCACACAATCTACAATCAGATGATGAAACGGTGGTTCAATCGCTGGTATTGGATACAGTGGAGCTGGTTTTAGACCCTGGTTAGGTTTTCCTGTAAGCTGACAGGTTTCACAAGTTTTAATATACTTCCTCACATCTCTTTTTAGACGAGGCCAATAAAAGTAATGCAACAGACGATTATAAGTTTTATTAACTCCAAAATGACCTGCAATGTCGCCATGTGCAGTACTTAACACAGTATCTCGAAGAGACATTGGTACAACCACCTGAATACAGGGCTCACCCAAGGGTACTTCACTACCAGACAGCCATTTCCTTAACAGGATCCTATCCTCAATAAAACAGCCACTAGCTGCACTCGCCATCTCTTCAGCGGACAACGTGGCGGAAAACATTTCCTTTAAGGTGGAATCCTCTTGTTGCGCCACCACCAAATCCTGCTGAGAAACAGAAGGGAAGAGATACGAAAGACCAGGAATCATTCTCTTTTTTTCACAATCAGACTTCTCTAGACTCTGAATGTCAGACACATTTTTGCTCATTGCCCGAGTAACAGCACAAGTCGCAAACACTTCCGAAAACTGTTGATCAATATCAGCTTGTGCTGGTAAGGAAGGAGAACCTGTTACAATAGGAGGAGGTGGCACATCCCTCCAGACACGCCCTCCAGCCAAATTATTACCAAGAATAACAGAAATGCCCTCCACTGGCAGAGAAGGTCTCACACCTACAACAACCGGACCAGTGACCAAGTCTGATTCAAGTACAATAGTGTGTAATGGAACAGGCAAAACATGTAGCCCAATTCCTTTTATTAACACCTCATTTCCAGTACTGGAATGCTCAGAAAAAGATAAAGCAGACTCTAAAATGAAGGTCTCCGAAGCGCCAGTATCTCTGAGAATTTTAACAGGGACTTTTTCATCACTTCCAACCAGAGACACAAAGCCGTCTGTAATGAAAGGAGCATAGCTCACCTTTTCTTCATTACCCAACACAAAACTTTCCTGAACACAGGCCAAATCATCACCAGAAACATCAACCAATTCGATAACTGAAGACGCTGCAAGAGCAGATTTTGGTTCAGATTTTGACCGGTTCATTTTTGCTTTAAGAGCTGAGCAGTCTTTTTTCCAATGTCCTTTATTCAAACAATAAGCACACTGATCACTTTTATCAACCAAACTTCTCTGCTTTTTCTCAAGTTTCACATTGCCAGGCAAAAAGGAAGGATTCTCCATAGGAGCACTTTCCACAGAGCCATTTAAACGACGCCAATTATTCTTTTTTACGTCTCTGTGAATCAAAACATATTCATCAGCAAGGACAGCAGCGGCCTCTGCATTCTGAACATTACGCTCAGTTATGAAAACAGCCACATTTTCAGGTAAGGTGTTTTTAAACTGTTCCAACAGTAACAATTCATAAAGAGACTCAAAATCATCTGCCTGTGACACAGAGCACCAACGATCAAACTGAATCCTTAACTCTCTTGCGAACTCTGTTAAAGACTGCTGCATACCTTTTCGTAAAGTCCGAAACCGTTGCCTGTAAGCTTCTGGAACCAACTCGTATGCCTTTAACACCACGTCTTTCACCCTACTATAAACTTGACTGTCACGGACACTAAGAGTCGAGTAGGCTTTTTGAGCTTTTCCACAAAACACGCACTGTAAAAGTAGCGTTCTTTCACAATCTTTCCATCCCATAAGATCTGACAAACGCTCAAACAGAGTAAAAAAAGTATCTAAATCGTTCTCATCAAATTTTGGCATGAGGTTAAGGGAACGAGAAACATCAAAAGCTTTTGGAGCTGAACTAACTATTGGGGCCTGCAAACTCTCAGAGTGGTCTCCCAACATACCCTCTTTAATCAAAGCAAACCTTTGAGCTTCAATATCTAATTTACGCAACTCAACTTCTTGACTGATTCTACTCTTCTCTATTTCCAAGAGCAACAACTCCTTCTGCTCTTCAAACGACAAGGATAGAGGTGTATGAACAGGAACATCCCTTTGTGCTTGATCTCCAGTGACACTTAAAGATCTCCCTGATTCAGACACAAGAATACCCAAATCAATAAGAGCAGCTTTAATAACAATTCCCACTCCCTCCTTCAAACTCTTTTCCTTAGTGGAAAGGCTGATTTTATAATTTTCTGCTACTTCTAATAACTGTTTTTTAGAAAGCTTATTAAAGCTCTCCTCAGTCGGACGCTCAAAAAACTCATCTAACAACGAAGTCATCTTAAAGAGCACAATTGTCAACCTCTAAAACATCAGTTTCAACGTTTCAAACCTCTCACATTTAGTGACTTCCCCCACTACCTACACACAACACTACCTCAACCCTAAACTTCATGCTTCCACCAAGAGCTAAGTGACTTTAAGCACTCTAATACCGTCAGTACAGACCTCTCTCGGATAAACCAGAGAGAGACTGATAAAGCGGCAGTGCCCTCAGCCCAGCGTCAGCACAAAAATAACAAACTAAAATAATAAAGAGTCAACGCATGCGTTGCTTAAGCCTAACAAGGGAAAAGTCACCAATATGAGAAGACAACCAATTTAACCTCGCTATAATCTCCCACAAACAGAGACTACAAACAATGCACATATACCACACACAAAAGTTATTATAAACAACCTTCAAACATGTACAACGACCACAAATCCCAACTGCCTTTATCAGTCAAACAAACAAATGCCAAACAAGAGTAGCCTAAAGTCTAACTTCACAGCATTTCAATATCGCATTACAAACGTAGGTTAGGTTAAAGTTAAACTCACCTAACTTACCTCACTTTTCTCTCATATAGATGAGTGGAAAAACAATTGCGATGCACAATTGACAAAGAGCAGTACTAACCAATTGATCTGTCAGCACGTTCTCCTGCAAACAGCTGAGCTGCTGAAAATACCAACAGGTGCTTCTAATTACCAAACGCGTTTTTACAACACGAACTCAAACCCACGTATTAACGCCTCCTATCTCTCTAAAAAAAAAAGAAACGGACGAGCCCCCAATTTGTTACGGCCCGCTCAAGACCGCAACAAAGATGGGATCACCACAACACGGATTGAATATAAAAAACTACATTTATTAAACAATCTAGGGGTTTACAAAATTCCAAATGCTGACAACAATACAATATAGAAGCGAGGCAAGCGGAGGCCAGCCGGAGATGATGTCAACTCTCCGTCCTCCCTCCATTGCATGAAACCACGACATATATCGCTGCCTCCTAATTGGAGTCAGGTGTCCCCCATCTCTGCGGCCACCTACAAGAGAAGACAGAACCACACAAAAACACACCCATACCCATAACAGTAGTGAGATGTAGATTAAATGTGATGAAGTAATGATCAGAGAAGTGTAAGGGTTTGACCAAAGTGTTTTTTCTGTAGTGCAGTTGCGTATGTATTTTATATTTTATATTTATATATTTTTATATTATATTTTTATATTTCAGGAGAAGCGCGTCGGTCAGAGAAGGAGCTCGAATCGCAAGTAAGTCTTTCCGAAATACTCTGTATTTGCTGTATTGCTTGGTGTATTAATTACCAGAAGGAAGATACATTTCGTTTCTGCACTTATTTCTTCTATTCATAACTTTATTCCGGGAGCTATTTACAGCTGCACTTTAACCAGGGCAGTTTTGAAGCACGCTGTACGCAATTGTCAGCCGTTATCAAATAATAATTGTTGGCTCCATACGCATGACAGAATCACTCGCTTCATTAAAAAGACAGGTAAAAACTCATCTCTTCCACGAGCACTTAATCTTACATTAAAAAACAAACAAACAAACAAACAAACAAACAAAAAACCTCTTTCCTCCTCTATTTCTCCTTTCTTCTTCCCTTATCTGGTCTTTGCTACTCTGAGTAGTGTACAAATCTTGGTATTTAGGGCACTTTTTGTGTTTCGTTGCCTCTTCTTGACAGATCGCTTCCTGTTCTCCTGAGTTGTAAGTCGCTTTGGATAAAAGCGTCTGCTAAATGCATAAATGTAAATGTAAATGTAAGTATAGGGCTTCCCTGTACATTAATAGCAGCAGAAGTGTCGCGTCATACACGCTTCTGGTGTGCAAAGACAGAGAAAACGCCAGGAAGCCACCCCACGGTTGACCTGCAACAGAAACGCTGCGCTCACACCATGCTTGTGCAGTGTGTCTCCGGCCTTAGCCATGCCAGAAGCAAATTCCAAACACGTGCCACAGGCAAAGCCTGTATATCCCAGATTCTCTTGAGGGAAGATATCGCAAGCAAAAATATATTTTTCAGAATAAGAAATTTCTCGGGAACTTCTTTGAGTGGCTCAAATGGAGCCTCAGAAAGGCCCTGAAGGACAATGGTCAGGTCCCATGTTGCACTCTTATGCATACTACAGGTCAAAGTGCCACGAAGGAAACAAGTAACTAGAGGGTGTCGCCCCAATGACACACCACCCAAAGGAGTGTGGTAAGCTGCTAAGGCCACTACATACACCTTTATTGTGGAGGAGGCTAGCCCAGTGGAGAATCTCTCATGCAGGAAATCCAGCACTGCACCCACTGGGCAGTTAACTGAGCCCCACTGGTAGCCTCTACCTCTGTATGATTTCATAATGTATGCAATAAGCCTATGACACACAGAGAACTTTTGCAGAAAGTGACTACACTGTTATCACCAAGTGAGCCACACGAAACAGGACAGTGAAGCCGCAGAAGGAAACAGAGAAGTTGACAGGCAGAGTGAAGTTACAGGAAGTAACTGAGTTATTTGAGAAACTGCACGATGAACTGTCACCCTGGTTATGACATGAAGAATGAGGACTAGGGAGGTAAAAGAGGAATGTAAGATATGCAGGAAATGTTTGACGCCTCGAGGAGCCAAAGAGCGAGCTACCAAAAGAGTACAGAGGCCAGGAAGACAGCATTCATTTTGCAGGTCGCCTGAGGCCCAAAACTAAACCAGGAAACTGTTATTTCGTTTTAGCCATTGACAACCACTCTAAGAAAATGATGGTCTGGCCTATGCGCTCTGCAAATGCAGAAAATGTAGTGAAATGTTTAAAAGAGGGGATAAAATGGAAAGGTATATGATATTGATCAGAGCAGATGGTGCGCATAATAGTCAATGATCATAATTTTAGTGTCCCCAACTGAGCAAGCCAAGCCAAAGGCGACCAAAGGAACCAAAACTCCATCAGGGCGTGATGGAGAAAAATAAACCTTAGAGAAACCAGACTCAGTCGGGGTGCCAGCTCTCCTCTGGCCTATTAACACACCGTGTAAGATTATTATTCTGGCAACCTTACAGGTCAGAAATCATATTAGATCGGAATATTCAACATTTCAGGGTATCCCGGAAGAGACAGATTTATTTAGGATGGGGCGTCGATTACACAAGAGTATGAATACATGAAAGATCGGAATTATTGCGCCGAAGACGGGTTTATTGAGCATGTCGTGCCAGTGAGGAAAATTCGGAGGAGACACCATTTGACACGGCTCAGCAGACACTCCAGGATGAGCTGGTCATGTCCAGGCACAGGTCCACCATCCGATCCGGACAGGGCCCAGATCCGGGATAAACCTCGGGATAAACAGAGAGACTAACATTAGCGTAGATGTCACTCTTTTTATGATGTAACGAGTACATCAGGTGTTGTGGGAAGTGTTCCCGGTTCCGGCTGACCTAGTTAATGCAGCCTAACAATCAGTCAATTGATCTGAATAATGAAAGTTAAAAATGTTCTATGTGTATGCCATAGTAAAGAGATGTGTTTTTAGTCTAGATTTAAACTGACAGAGTGTGTCTGCTTCCCGAACAATGCTAGGAAGACTGTCAGTGGCAGAGCCAGAGGGCTAGTTGGGGTGGCAATTGCCCCCCCAGACGAAGTCCTTGCCACCCCTGTTGCCACCCCGCTGAAAACATTACACTGTGTGAATTTTACTAACATTTGCCAAATCTCCCAGCGGACGTGAATACATCCTGGCAGCGCGCATAAGCGTGCAGCTGCAGTGTGCTGTTGCTGCTACACTTTTCATTGGTTAAGCTGACACGCAGCTCCTTCGTGACGTGCCCCAAACGACTCCAAAACAACGCGGGAAGCAGCACACACATAGTTTCCAGGGTCGCGGTTTTCCCGCACAATTGGGCTATTTTAAAAAAGGAGTTGCGGGAAAAATTACGGAGCCGCGGGTTGTGGTTTTTTGGGCTACAAATAAAAAGTACCGCGGCCGCGAAACAATATAAAAGAGCCAAAGAAAAAATTAAATGGAACGGTTTATTAGTGGGTATTGATCCCCGGGAACGAATTCACTTGGCAACAACCGCTGCACGTGAGTAGACACGTCACTTGAGCATTTCACAAATCAAGCATCATCACGTCACATGAGTTATGCCTTTGGTGGTTGAAGCATCCGTTCGGTTGTCCGTGGATAAACAAGCAGCACTATAAAATGTCAGGTAAATGGAGAAAACCATCACCACAGATGCTTTCTCTCTTTACTGCTGAAATCTATTCAGCACCACATGAGAAGGGTGGGGAAGAGACTAGCATATGTCTAAATGAAGACAGCCCTGAGATTGTAAACTGTACACACACACACACACACACAATTTTGGAATCGACTATTTTGATTGTTTTTGAAATAAGTATCTTCAACAAAACTGCATTTATTTTATTAAAAATAAAAAAGTAATGTTGACTGTAATATTGTGAAATATTATTAAAATATAAAGAAACTGTTTTCTATTTGAATATAGTAAAGTGTAATTTATTCTGTGATTTAAAGCTGTGTTTTCAGCATCATTACTCCAGTCTTCAGTGTCACATGATCCTTCAGAAATCATTATAATATAATTATTTCCTCCTCAACAAACATATGGTTATTATCAATGTTAAAACACTTTTAGGATTATTTAATTAATAGAAAGTAAAAAACAAAAACAAAACAGTATTCATCTGAAATAGAAAACTTTAGTAACATTGTACTACCGGGGGTAGGGGTGGGTAAACGAAGAAAGGAATACATTTATTCAGCAAGGATGCCTTAAAAATTAATTAAGTGATGGTATAGACATTTATAAAGTTGAAAAAGCTTTATATTTCAGATAAATGCTGTTCTTTTGAACTTTCTATTCATTAAATAATCCTGAAAAAAAAACTGTTTTCAACATTGATAATAATAAATAATTCTTGAGGAGCAAATCATCATATTGCAATGATTTCTGAAGGATCATGTGACACTGAAGACTGGAATAATTCAGCTGAAAATTCAGTTTTGAATCACATAAATAAATTGCATTTTAGATTATATTAAAAGTTATTTTTAATAGTTATTTATTTTATGTACAAATATTTCACAATAATACTGTTTAGCTGTATTTTTGATCAAATAAATGCAGCCTTGGTGAGCAGAAGAGACTTTTTTTTTTAAAAACAATACATTTTATATCAATTTTATATATGAGTTTATTTGTGGGCCCTTTATGGGAATCCAGTGGTTGTCTAATCTGATTGGACACTGAAAAATTGGGCTAGTTTTCATTCCATTTGGGCGGGTTTTGAGTTGTCATTGGGCTAGAAATATTTCTGAGACCTGGCAACCCTGAGCACACAGGATCGATGAAGAGCATTTTGCTGGTATGTACGGCTTTTATTGGAATTGAATTAAACGAAGTACTGTTTTAACGGGAAGTAAGGGAGACGTTGCACTTTAATGCTTAGCATTAATACTTCAATGAGCATTACTAGTCGTGAGACTGACTGACTGATACAGTCGCGCCTGCGTAAATATGCTTAAAACATGTCGTTAATGTTCAAATGTTCAGCAACAATCAAAAACATTAGGGTGGCTTAAAACTTAATAAAGCTTAAGGCTAAAAAACGAATTGCTACTCCTCTTAGACTGTTCAAGCTACAAACTCGGCTCAGACTTTCAAACTGTTCTGACTCGGGTTGCCTTATCTTTTCAGACTGATCCGACTTAGGGTTTTTTCTAAAAATGCTGATTTAAAACTCTATCTATCTATCTATCTATCTATCTATCTATCTATCTATCTATCTATCTATCTATCTATCTATCTATCTATCTATCTATCTATCTAAAACTTTAAACTTATCAAACAATTTACAACTTTAAACTTATTAAACTAACTAAACTTATTTCAAACCTTTTCAAACTTTCTGATCAACTCTCTTCCAAGCCAACTTAAAGTTTGTCTTCAAACTTTTTAATCTAGTTCAAATTGGCATGTGTAATGCAGCACTAATCTTAGGATAACAGACCGTTGTCATGAAAAACAGAGCGTTGCCATGGACGTAGGATTCTAACCTTAGAGACCGAACAGATTATTTTCTTTAGCGGAAGCAATAGTTTTTAAATCAATAAACTCCCTTTTAAATCAATATGTTGTGTCAAATTATTTATTTATTTGGTAGGTAGTAGCCATGTAATAAGCGCAATAATGTATAGCGAGGCGGTTGTTATAGCGAATACAACCCCTTTCAAGATTTAAGATTTAAGGCTGATTTAAGATCCCTCTGCTTCACGCCAGGCTCCTAAACAACCTGTCGGTGTTGTATTCGCTATAACAACTGCCTCGCTATACATTATCCCTTACTTAACATAACATACATGTCTATGTCTTTAAGCAATTTCCTTGTGTTGTCAAATAGGCTAGACCTCAATATACTCAGATTTTGTCGTAATGTATTACTTTAATATTTGTATTATTATTAGTAACTGTGTACACATGGTAAATAATAATAATAAGCAAATTGTTCCAAATTATGGTTTCTTCATGAGGTGTGTAACCAAGCTTTTCTTTGAGTAGAGACAGCAGAATGAAGAGAAAAAGCGCTATCACCAACTTCTTTCTAAAGAAGCAAAAGTCAGGTGCAGATCAGGGCCAAACAGATCCCAGTGCCAGTGTCAGCTGTTGTAGTGAACCATATGTAGGTGGTGGACAGGGAAGTCAAGATAATGACACACAAGAACCCAGTGTATCACCAGCAGGTCAGAGCAGTGAGCAGAGGCAGTAAATTGTGTCTTAAATTCAGATTTAAGTTTCAAGTGCATTATATAAGTGAGTCATCTCCCATTCCCTTTAAAAGCCAGTTGCGCTTGCACCCTGGCGGATTCGCTACATTTTGTGGGAAATAATTTATTTTTAGTGTAATTGAACACTTTGTATATTGACCCCCCAAAATAACACCTTGCCACCCCTTTGCCACCCCTGTTTTTTAAGTCTAGCTCCGCCACTGAAGACTGTTCCAGAGTTTAGGAGCTAAATAGGAAAAGGATCGACCGCCTGCAGTTGATTTAGATATTCTAGGTATGATCAACTGGCCAGAGTTGAGACCACAATAGACGTGATGGAGTATAATGCGTTAAGAGCTCGCTTAAGTACTGGGGAGCTAAACTATTTAGTGCTTTGAGTAATAAGCAGGGCCCTCATTTATCAACAGTGCGTAGAAAAGGTTCTATATTTCGTCGTATGACTGAAATTTATAATGTGTCTAAGTACAAGAAAATCCGTATTTATCAAACGTGCGTACACAGTTCTTACGCACGAGTAAGCAATCGCTGTTGATAAATCCCACATGTGCGTAAGTGCCATGCTCGTTCACGTTCACAGTCATTAGCATTCAGAAACGCCTCCAATGAACCATATATGGGGACAACACATCCCTTTAAAAATCACCAGATTGTTTTTTTTTTTTCTGTCACCGCAATTATGGCAAAAAGAGGAACTTCACAAACACAAAATGAGTCAATCATTTTTACGTTGACGACAATGACGTTTAACAACAACAACAACAAATTTGCAACACAAATGATTATTTGTCTAGGAGAGAACAGAATGAAACACTTTTCTATTTACATAATTAAATGTGTTGGTTTATGATGGTGCTTTTATGGCGATGTGGGTGCAGTCTGTGGATCCGATTCTGTTTGGAAATCTGGCGATAGCATGCAAGCCGCATTTTATTCTGGCTTGTTGAGGATTTCAGTGAGGGAACTGTGGGTCGGGTCCAAGGAAATAATTGCATCCAACATTTGTCACAACTGTCTTTTTTAGGGTTAGAAACCAATTACGCATTGTGTTTAAAATGACTTTATATCTATATCTATATATCCATCCATCTATCCATCTATAGATAAAAATATAGTCATTTTAAAGACAATGCATCATTTTATATATAAATTTAGTGTCAATTCAGCACGATCATTCGAATATACTCCCAGGTTTCTACTGATGCAAAGCCATGTGTTAATTGCTGAAGTAACCCTTTACATGCTGTGTTTTGTGTAGTATCGCTGTTCTACCACTAGATTCTCTGCCTAAGCATGCTCAGAGGTGTACTTATATTTACACACATTTCTACGTATAAGTACAAGTTGGTAAATCCCACACTTTGCGTGAAACTGTTCTTACACACTCACTACGCACAGAACTGTGCGTACGCACCCTTGATAAATGTGGGCCCAGGATTTTAAAATGTATGCGATGTTTAATAGGGAGCCAGTGCAGTGTTGACAGAACTGGACTAATATGATCATACTTCCTGGTTCTAGTAAGAACTCGAGCTGCTGCGTTTTGGACCAGCTGGAGTTTGTTTATTAAGCGAGCAGGGCAACCACCCAGTAGAGCATTACAATAATCTAGCCTTGAGCTCATGAACGCATGTACTAACTGTTCAGCATTTTGCATTGAAAGCATGTGCCGTAATTTAGATATATTTTTAAGATGATAGAATGCGGTTTTACAGATGCTAGAGATGTGGCTTTCAAATGAAAGATTGGTATCAAAGAGCACACCCAGGTTCCTCACTGACGACGAGGGCTTGACAGAGCAGTCATCAAGTGTTAGACAGTATTCTTGGTTACTACTTGTGGAACTTTTCTGTCCAATAATTAAAAATTCAGTTTTATCTGAATTAAGTTGCAGGAAATTACTATTCATCCAATTTTTTATATCAGCTATGCATTCCGTTAATCTTGTGAATTGGTAGGTTTCGTCAGGGCGTGAGGAAATATAGAGCTGAGTATCGTCAGCATAACAGTGAAAACTAACGCCATGCTTCCTAATGATATCTCCCAGTGGAGCAGATACAGGGTGAAGAGCAACGGTCCTAACACTGAGCCTTGCGGTACCCCATACTGAACTTGTGATCGGTGTGACATCTCTTCATTTACTGCTACAAACTGATAACGGTCAGATAAGTACGATTTAAACCATGCCAAAGCAGTTCCACTAACGCCAACATAATTTTTGATTCTATTCAGAAGAATATTGTGATCGATAGTATCAAATGCAGCGCTAAGATCGAGTAACACTAATAGAGAGATACAACCACGATCAGATGATAAGAGTAAATCATTTGTAACTCTAATTAGAGCAGTCTCAGTACTATGATACGGTCTAAATCCTGACTGGAAATCCTCACAGATACCATTTCTTTCTAAAAAAGAACATAATTGTGAAGACACTGCCTTTTCTAGTATTTTTGATAGAAACGGTAGATTCGAGATTGGCCTGTAATTGACTAATTCTTTAGGATCAAGTTGCGTTTTTTTAATAAGTGGTTTAATTATAGCCAACTTAAAAGTTTTCGGTACATATCCTAATGTCAAAGATGAATTAATGATATTAAGCAGAGGATCTATGACCTCTGGAAGTATCTCTTTTAATAGCCTAGTCGGTATAGGGTCAAGCATACATGTTGTTGATTTTGATGATTTAACAAGTTTAGCCAATTCTTCTCCTCCTATAGCAGTGTGTGTGTGTGTGTGTGTGTGTGTGTGTGTGTGTGTTCTCCTATAGTAGTGAATGAGTGTAATTTTTCCCCAGTGACCCTACAGCGCTCTGTCTGAAGTGATACTGTAATAGACGGCTGCATGGTTATAATTTTATTCCTAATATTATCAATCTTACTAGTAAAGAAGTTCATAAAGTCATTACTGCTGTGTTGTTTACAAACGTCAGAAGCTGAAGCTTTATTTTTTGATAATTTAGCCACTGTATCGAATAAATACTTAGGGTTGTGTTTGTTTTCTTCTAAAAGAGTTGAGAAATAAGCAGATCTAGCAGTTTTTATGGCCTTTCTATATGCAATCATGCTCTCTTTCCACAAATTGCGAAAAACCACAGTTTTGTTTTCTTCCAGCTGCGCTCCATTTTTCTGGCTGCTGTTTTAAGGGCCCGAGTGTGCTCGTTGTACCACGGCGTTGGATTATTTGCTTTAATCTTCTTTAAGCGCCGGGGAGCAACTATGTCTAAAGTGCTAGTAAAGAGAGAGTCAATAGTTTCTGTTGCAGCATCAAGTTCCTCTCGGCTATCTGTAATGCTGAGGAGATGGAACTGATGAGGAAGATTATGTACAAAGCAATCTTTAGTCGCAGCGGTTATCGTCCTGCCATATTTGAAGCGAGGGGATGGCTTTGCAGCCTTAGGTAAATTAAGTATACATGATATTAGGTAATGATCTGAGATGTCATCGCTCTCTGTGACTTCCGGACGCATCGGACGCAAACAAACACCCGTCGTAACTGCCGCCGTAAATGTAGAGAATCTTTTGATATGAGTTTGCACACAGCACTCCTGATTATGTGTTTGATAACTTCCATCAAAGTAGCCTTTAAGCAGGCGATACAAAGTGGCAAAATTTACAAACACCACCGGCGAGTCCTGGATCCAACCCCAGAACATCTACCATCGGCCTGTAGCAGTCTATCTACAGACCTGACAGATTATGAACGACTGTTGACAGAAAATGAGTGGACACATTTCCAATATCACGAAAGACAATTTAGAAAATTGTCTTTCGTCTTTCGGGGCGGCAGTGGCTCAGTGGTTCATGTAGGTTGTCTACAAACCAGAAGGTTGGTGGTTCGATCCCCGGTTCCACCTGACCAAGTGTCGAGGTGTCCATGAGCAAGACACCTAACCCCAGCTGCTCCCGATGAGCTGGATGGCGCCTTACATGGCTGACATCGCCGTCGGTGTATGAATGGGTGAATGTGAGGCAAAAGTGTAAAGCGCTTTGGATAAAAACGCTATATAAATGCAGTCCATTTACCATTTACCATTTAGAAAAAGCCTGGATACAAAACGATTACAAGAAAAACAAAACTTTGTACTCACCGGAGATTTCAGGAAGTGGTCAAAGTTGTTTACAGTTATCAATGGCGCTTTCTTTAAAACCGGAATATTTTCCATAGAACGCACAGATGGAAGACAGCTTGGACTACCGCTGCTCAAGTATGTAATGCGGATTTTAAGAACTTTGCCACTGGAAGATAAGGCGCGATATAAATCAGTCCATGTTACAAACCCGGCTGACTGGATCGAAAGAGAACTGCGGTACCTGCGGGAGGTGATACAACCGGCGATCGCCTCTGCCACTGCACAGCACCGGAGAAATCCTCAAAAGGTAGGCAAAAACAAACTAACCTATCTATGGCAGCATCGTAGAACGAAGGCGATTGATATTATTTTAAATGACTGCATGTTTCCCATGCCACCGCTAGAATCTGGCAACACTGAGCAGGTGTATGATTATTATCGGAAAAAATGTCAGTTTGATCCAACTACTATCCCGCTTGAGTTACCCCCGTGGAAGGATGACATAGCCGGAGTAATGCCGGAGCTGCCGCTTCCCACATTGCCGTTTACAATATAAGAGATTGAAGAAGTAATTGTAAATCTGCCCAAAAATAGAGCTAGCGGTTCAGATGGTGTTACTTATGAGAATCTGAAAGCCACTAGACAAACATCTCGCTACATATTGAAGAGCATATTTAACACCTGTTTGATTAATGGCAAAGTCCCTAGTTCATGGAAGGGAGCACTTATCCACAGAATACCGAAGAAAGACAATGTACCAGAAGACCCCTCAACATGGAGGGACATCTCTCTACTGCCATCTGTATATAAAGTCTTTATGAAGTGCTTGCTTTCAAGAATATTACCATGGCTGGTTGATATGGGAATTCTGTCTAATAAACAAAAAGCTTATATTGAGCGACAAGGCATGAATGAACATGTTTTTTGCTTAAAGACTGCCATTGATGATTTTAAGCACGAATCTGCTAAGCTATACATCGTCTTCCTTGACTTCAGAGATGCCTTTGGCACATTGCCTCATAGAGTCATGATTGATGCTTTAGAAGAGATACAGCTCCCGAAGATCTACGTGGACATAATAAAGGATGTGAATTGTGACTCCTACCTACAAGTGATCTGTGGAAAAGATCTCACCAGACCAATACCACTGGAGGTGGGAATCAAAACTGGCTGTCCATGGAGTGCTGTAAACTTTATCATTGCAATAAATCAATGGCTAAAATGGCTGTGTGCACATGCCCCGCCCCACGTGCTGTCTCCGAACCCAGTCCAGGGCTATGCTGATGATGTGGTCGTCGCATCTCGAGATGAAGGCGTGATTAAACACATGTTGTCATGCACTGACAGATTCCTGATATGGTCTGGCCTACATGTAAAGCACAGTAAATGTGCAGTCTTTTACGAGAGGAGGAGCGGCGGCAACCGTTAGTATAGGTCGAAGGCCGACCACCCTCCCTCTTTTGGCATCTTAGACCAGCCACTCAGAGTGTACTCTAGACATGAGACCTATAACTATCTGGGCCACAAGTTTAACATCGCTGGAGAATGGAGTCTGCAAGTGACTGACATGGCACATCAGTTTATGGCCAGACTGGATCTCATTGACGCATCACCTCTTCCTGTAATCCTTAAAGTGCAAGCAATAAGAGACATAGCTTTCTCTAAAACTCAACATCTTTTTGCAAATGTCCATATTCCGCAAAAAGTTCTGCGTGAAATGGACAACAAGACTGTAAATGTGGTTAGGAAATGGCTTTGTCTCAACACACACTCCACAAGATGTTTTATCTTTCAGAAAAGACAGGACGGGGGGCTTGGAGTTCCACACTGCATGTGGGAGTATACACACACACACACACACACACACACACACACACAGCCACGAGACAGTCTCACCTCACCAACATGCTGAACTGTGATGATGTTAGTATGAGGCAAATGCCCAGAGCATCCTTACTGCTGGATTTTAAAAGACGGAAGGTGCAGCAGGCATGCGGTGGGGAAGATGGCTTCCTGGGCTTTAAGAGGAAGACCAATGGGAAGCTGGAGGGAAGGGCACAGGGATTTGGTGTGTCCTCAGACTGGCCGGATTTGAATGACCTATGCTGGAGGACAGGCACTGACCTGAGGTGGACATCACATTATACACCTGTAGAGGTCTCTGAGGCGGTGGTAGAGGACCCATCTGTCATCGTGGAGGCCAGGCTGCACCATAATAATATTGTTCACCTGCTCCAGCCCAGAACATCGAGACAAACTATTCTGTCTACTCGAAGAGCCCAAAATATGGAGTACTGGCCCAGCCTAAAGCTCCAGGGAAAGCTGGCAAACCTGCCCTGTGCGGACCACTCTGTATCACACACCATCTATAGTAATGCCACCATCAGTGAGGAGATCCTTACTTTCTGTGTAAAAGCACGTCTGCAGGTTCTTCCCACTAAATATAACTTATCTCTGTGGTTTCCCTCCACCCATTCGCCTCTCTGCATGCTGCACGACCCTCCTCAACACCTGGAGTCAGTCGCCCACATCATGAACAGCTGCTCATCTCTGAAAGGATTATATACCGCCAGACATGACCGACTCGTGGACCTCATCGCTGCTCAGATTCCCTGAACGGCTGATGAGCAGATTTTTAAACACACTACTGTACAGTGTAAATGGTTCAATTCACCTGCTAACACTTTTGTAGGAATTGCAAATACACCAGACATTGTTAACATCTCTCAGAATGGCAAAACAGTCAAATTATTTGAAGTGTCATGTGCATTTGACTTATTTATGGAGGACTCTTACTGCTCTAAGACTCTGAAATATCAGTCGTTGGTATCTATAATTGAGAACATTGGGTATAAATGCCAGCTTATAGTGTTAGTGTTTGGTAGTTTGGGTCATGTGCACAGGCTGGCGACCCGTGGACTTCGTATTGGGGGGATTTCTAAAACAGGGGCCAAACAGTCTCAGCTACATTAGGAAGCTGTTTATCTGGAAGAGGCGATGCTTCCTCTACCCTTAGAACTGCATAATCTATGATGATGTGCTGCTGTGTTTTAATCTGTCAGATAATTCAAAAAATTTGGTCCCTAATGCAATCACTTGTAATGTGGAATCAAATAAAGTATATATTGTGTGTGTGTGTGTGTGTGTGTGTGTGTGTGTGTGCGTGTGTAATAAATCCTCATATAGACAGTGAGATCTGTGTGTGTGCGTGTGTAATAAATCCTCATATAGGCAGTGAGGTGTGTGTGTGTGTGTGTGTGTGTAATAAATCCTCATATAGACAGTGAGATCTGTGTGTGTGTGTGTGTGTGTGTGTGTAATAAATCCTCATATAGGCAGTGAGGTGTGTGTAATAAATCCTCATATAGACAGTGAGATCTGTGTGTGTGTGTGTGTGTGTGTGCGTGCGTGTGTAATAAATCCTCATATAGGCAGTGAGGTGTGTTTGTGTGTGTGACTGAGTGAGTGTGTGTGTTTGTGTGTGACTGAGTGTGTGTGTGTGTTTGTGTGTGTGTAAGATTAAGTGTGTGTGTTTGTGTGAGAAAGAGAGTGTGTGTGTGCGTGATGGGTAGGTTTAGGGGCACACACACACACACACACACACACACACACACACACACACACACACACACACACACACACACACTCCAGAGGCCAGAGAGGAGCTGCTTACTGAAGGACAAAATGATCATATTTGACCAATTTAGCAGCAAATCATCATTTAATTGTTTTTCATTTGTAATTCTCATTTTTGTGCGCAAAAACCTTATGAAATATCTACTTTATCCACTAAGTATTGTCTTCCTATTGACAAGTATTGTCGACATGCCTCGGACGTGAACTCACGAAGCACCACGACGCATGCGCGAGAATATGACGCAGTCTGCCGTTCGGACACCTGACCCAGAAGCGGACGTTTGTTTACAAGCAGAAGAAGGGAAGACGCGCCGTATCTAAGCGGTTGAATTCTACACTGATTGTGCTTTACATCATTCGTAAATATGTCAGATGATTTCTACGAAAAGGAGGATTTGCATTTTGTTGTTCATCCGTACTTATTCGAACCGGAGTTGTTTGTCTGCGTTTCAATGTCGGATTTGGGGGTGTGTATGCGCCGGGCCTCGCCCTTGTTTGTCTGCGTTTCAATGTCGGATTTGGGGGTGCGTATCAGCCGGGCCTCGTCCTTGTTTGTCTGCGTTTCAATGTCGGATTTGGGGGTGCGTATCCACCGGGCCTCGCCCTTGTTTGTCTGTGTTTCAATGTCGGATTTGGGGGTGCGTATCCGCTGGGCCTCGTCCTTGTTTGTCTGTGTTTCAATGTCGGATTTGGGGGTGCGTATCCGCCGGGCCTCGCCCTTGTTTGTCTGTGTTTCAATGTCGGATTTGGGGGTGCGCATCCGCTGGGCCTCGCCCTTGTTTGTCTGTGTTTCAATGTCGGATTTGGGGGTGCGTATGCGCCGGGCCTCGCCCTTGTTTGTCTGCGTTTCAATGTCGGATTTCGGGGTGCGTATCAGCCGGGCCTCGTCCTTGTTTGTCTGCGTTTCAATGTCGGATTTGGGGGTGCGTATCCGCCGGGCCTCGCCCTTGTTTGTCTGTGTTTCAATGTCGGATTTGGGGGTGCGTATCCGCTGGGCCTCGTCCTTGTTTGTCTGTGTTTCAATGTCGGATTTGGGGGTGCGCATCCGCTGGGCCTCGCCCTTGTTTGTCTGTGTTTCAATGTCGGATTTGGGGGTGCGTATCCGCTGGGCCTCGCCCTTGTTTGTCTGTGTTTCAATGTCGGATTTGGGGGTGCGTATCAGCCGGGCCTAGTCCTTGTTTGTCTGCGTTTCAATGTCGGATTTGGGGGTGCGTATCCGCTGGGCCTCGCTCTTGTTTGTCTGCGTTTCAATGTCGGATTTGGGGGTGCGTATCCGCTGGGCCTCGCTCTTGTTTGTCTGCGTTTCAATGTCAGATTTGGGGGTGCGTATCCGCTGGGCCTCGCCCTTGTTTGTCTGCGTTTCAATGTCGGATTTGGGGGTGCGTATCCGCTGGGCCTCGCCCTTGTTTGTCTGCGTTTCAATGTCGGATTTGGGGGTGCGTATCCGCTGGGCCTCGCCCTTGTTTGTCTGCGTTTCAATGTCGGATTTGGGGGTGCGTATCCGCTGGGCCTCGCCCTTGTTTGTCTGCGTTTCAATGTCGGATTTGGGGGTGCGTATCCGCTGGGCCTCGCCCTTGTTTGTCTGCGTTTCAATGTCGGATTTGGGGGTGCGCATCCGCTGGGCCTCGCCCTTGTTTGTCTGCGTTTCAATGTCGGATTTGGGGGTGCGTATCCGCTGGGCCTCGCTCTTGTTTGTCTGCGTTTCAATGTCGGATTTGGGGGTGCGTATCCGCTGGGCCTCGCCCTTGTTTGTCTTTGTTTCAATGTCGGATTTGGGGATGCGTATCCGCTGGGCCTCGCTCTTGTTTGTCTGCGTTTCAATGTCGGATTTGGGGGTGCGTATCCGCTGGGCCTCGCCCTTGTTTGTCTGCGTTTCAATGTCGGATTTGGGGGTGCGTATCCGCTGGGCCTCGCCCTTGTTTGTCTGCGTTTCAATGTCAGATTTGGGGGTGCGTATCCGCCGGGCCTCGCCCTTGTTTGTCTGCGTTTCAATGTCGGATTTGGGGGTGCGTATCCGCCGGGCCTCGTCCTTGTTTGTCTGTGTTTCAATGTCGGATTTGGGGGTGCGCATCCGCCGGGCCTCGTCCTTGTTTGTCTGCGTTTCAATGTCAGATTTGGGGGTGCGCATCCGCCGGGCCTCGCCCTTGTTTGTCTGCGTTTCAATGTCGGATTTGGGGGTGCGCATCCGCCGGGCCTCGCCCTTGTTTGTCTGTGTTTCAATGTCGGATTTGGGGGTGCGTATCCGCTGGGCCTCGTCCTTGTTTGTCTGTGTTTCAATGTCAGATTTGGGGGTGCGCATCCGCCGGGCCTCGCCCTTCTTTGTCTGTGTTTCAATGTCGGATTTGGAGGTGCGCATCCGCCGGGCCTCGCCCTTGTTTGTCTGCGTTTCAATGTCAGATTTGGGGGTGCGTATCCGCTGGGCCTCGTCCTTGTTTGTCTGTGTTTCAATGTCGGATTTGGGGGTGCGTATCCGCCGGGCCTCGTCCTTGTTTGTCTGTGTTTCAATGTCGGATTTGGGGGTGCGCATCCGCCGGGCCTAGTCCTTGTTTGTCTGCGTTTCAATGTCGGATTTGGGGGTGCGTATCCGCTGGGCCTCGCTCTTGTTTGTCTGCGTTTCAATGTCGGATTTGGGGGTGCGTATCCGCTGGGCCTCGCTCTTGTTTGTCTGCGTTTCAATGTCAGATTTGGGGGTGCGTATCCGCTGGGCCTCGCCCTTGTTTGTCTGCGTTTCAATGTCAGATTTGGGGGTGCGTATCCGCTGGGCCTCGCCCTTGTTTGTCTGCGTTTCAATGTCGGATTTGGGAGTGCGTATCCGCTGGGCCTCGTCCTTGTTTGTCTGCGTTTCAATGTCAGATTTGGGGGTGCGCATCCGCCGGGCCTCGTCCTTGTTTGTCTGCGTTTCAATGTCAGATTTGGGGGTGCGCATCCGCCGGGCCTCGCCCTTGTTTGTCTGCGTTTCAATGTCAGATTTGGGGGTGCGTATCCGCTGGGCCTCGTCCTTGTTTGTCTGTGTTTCAATGTCGGATTTGGGGGTGCGTATCCGCCGGGCCTCGTCCTTGTTTGTCTGTGTTTCAATGTCGGATTTGGGGGTGCGCATCCGCCGGGCCTCGTCCTTGTTTGTCTGCGTTTCAATGTCAGATTTGGGGGTGCGCATCCGCCGGGCCTCGCCCTTGTTTGTCTGCGTTTCAATGTCGGATTTGGGGGTGCGCATCCGCCGGGCCTCGCCCTTGTTTGTCTGTGTTTCAATGTCGGATTTGGGGGTGCGCATCCGCCGGGCCTCGCCCTTGTTTGTCTGTGTTTCAATGTCGGATTTGGGGGTGCGTATCCGCTGGGCCTCGCCCTTGTTTGTCTGCGTTTCAATGGCAGATTTGGGGGTGCGTATCCGCCGGGCCTCGCCCTTGTTTGTCTGCGTTTCAATGTCAGATTTGGGGGTGCGTATCGGCCGGGCCTCGCCCTTGTTTGTCTGTGTTTCAATGTCAGATTTGGGGGTGCGTATCCGCCGGGCCTCGCCCTTGTTTGTCTGAGTTTCAATGTCAGATTTGGGGGTGCGTATCAGCCGGGCCTCGCCCTTGTTTGTCTGCGTTTCAATGTCAGATTTGGGGGTGCGTATCCGCCGGGCCTCGCCCTTGTTTGTCTGTGTTTCAATGTCAGATTTGGGGGTGCGTATCAGCCGGGCCTCGCCCTTGTTTGTCTGAGTTTCAATGTCGGATTTGGGGGTGCGCATCCGCCGAGCCTCGCCCTTGTTTGTCTGTGTTTCAATGTCGGATTTGGGGGTGCGCATCCGCCGGGCCTCGCCCTTGTTTGTCTGTGTTTCAATGTCGGATTTGGGGGTGCGTATCCGCTGGGCCTCGTCCTTGTTTGTCTGCGTTTCAATGTCAGATTTGGGGGTGCGCATCCGCCGGGCCTCGTCCTTGTTTGTCTGCGTTTCAATGTCAGATTTGGGGGTGCGCATCCGCCGGGCCTCGCCCTTGTTTGTCTGCGTTTCAATGTCAGATTTGGGGGTGCGTATCCGCTGGGCCTCGTCCTTGTTTGTCTGTGTTTCAATGTCGGATTTGGGGGTGCGTATCCGCCGGGCCTCGTCCTTGTTTGTCTGTGTTTCAATGTCGGATTTGGGGGTGCGCATCCGCCGGGCCTCGTCCTTGTTTGTCTGCGTTTCAATGTCAGATTTGGGGGTGCGCATCCGCCGGGCCTCGCCCTTGTTTGTCTGCGTTTCAATGTCGGATTTGGGGGTGCGCATCCGCCGGGCCTCGCCCTTGTTTGTCTGTGTTTCAATGTCGGATTTGGGGGTGCGCATCCGCCGGGCCTCGCCCTTGTTTGTCTGCGTTTCAATGGCAGATTTGGGGGTGCGTATCCGCCGGGCCTCGTCCTTGTTTGTCTGCGTTTCAATGTCGGATTTGGGGGTGCGTATCCGCCGGGCCTCGCCCTTGTTTGTCTGCGTTTCAATGTCAGATTTGGGGGTGCGTATCCGCCGGGCCTCGCCCTTGTTTGTCTGCGTTTCAATGTCAGATTTGGGGGTGCGTATCGGCCGGGCCTCGCCCTTGTTTGTCTGTGTTTCAATGTCAGATTTGGGGGTGCGTATCCGCCGGGCCTCGCCCTTGTTTGTCTGAGTTTCAATGTCAGATTTGGGGGTGCGTATCAGCCGGGCCTCGCCCTTGTTTGTCTGCGTTTCAATGTCAGATTTGGGGGTGCGTATCCGCCGGGCCTCGCCCTTGTTTGTCTGTGTTTCAATGTCAGATTTGGGGGTGCGTATCAGCCGGGCCTCGCCCTTGTTTGTCTGAGTTTCAATGTCGGATTTGGGGGTGCGCATCCGCCGGGCCTCGCCCTTGTTTGTCTGCGTTTCAATGTCAGATTTGGGGGTGCGTATCCGCTGGGCCTCGCCCTTGTTTGTCTGAGTTTCAATGTCGGATTTGGGGGTGCGTATCCGCTGGGCCTCGCCCTTGTTTGTCTGCGTTTCAATGTCAGATTTGGGGGTGCGTATCAGCCGGGCCTCGCCCTTGTTTGTCTGCGTTTCAATGTCAGATTTGGGGGTGCGTATCAGCCGGGCCTCGCCCTTGTTTGTCTGAGTTTCAATGTCGGATTTGGGGGTGCGTATCCGCCGGGCCTCGTCCTTGTTTGTCTGCGTTTCAATGTCAGATTTGGGGGTGCGTATCCGCTGGGCCTCGCCCTTGTTTGTCTGAGTTTCAATGTCGGATTTGGGGGTGCGTATCCGCTGGGCCTCGCCCTTGTTTGTCTGAGTTTCAATGTCGGATTTGGGGGTGCGTATCCGCTGGGCCTCGCCCTTGTTTGTCTGCGTTTCAATGTCAGATTTGGGGGTGCGTATCAGCCGGGCCTCGCCCTTGTTTGTCTGCGTTTCAATGTCAGATTTGGGGGTGCGTATCAGCCGGGCCTCGCCCTTGTTTGTCTGAGTTTCAATGTCGGATTTGGGGGTGCGTATCCGCCGGGCCTCGTTCTTGTTTGTCTGCGTTTCAATGTCAGATTTGGGGGTGCGTATCAGCCGGGCCTCGCCCTTGTTTGTCTGCGTTTCAATGTCAGATTTGGGGGTGCGCATCCGCCGGGCCTCGCCCTTGTTTGTCTGCGTTTCAATGTCAGATTTGGGGGTGCGTATCAGCCGGGCCTCGCCCTTGTTTGTCTGCGTTTCAATGTCGGATTTGTCACGTTCTCTCCTCGACAAAACCCGGATGGCCAGTTTTGAGTCCGTCTCGGCACATCGCCGCCCGCCGTTCCGACCGTGCCCAGGACCGAGGCACCCTTCTCATTCACCAGCCGAGGAGGTCCGTTAGCTTTGCAGAGTTCGGCTTTCAGACTTTTTCGGTTAGTTTTTTACGGAATCGCTTGTCTCACGGGAGGTATTTCCTGAAATTCTCTAGCCCAACCCGCAGCACATCTCATTTAAGGGCTTTTGGCACACCAATTCCTGGGTCTGGTTCTCGGGTGTGTGTTTCAATGTTGCGTTTAACCTCTGCTCGACAAAACCTGGACAGCCCATTTTGAGTCCGTCTCGGCACGCCACTGCCATCCAGAGGGGCCATTGATCAGACCATGGCCAGAAACAAAACAAAAGTTGCTGCTTATTCAAAAGCTAAATGCAGGAAAAAGTTGAGGCATATCTTGTTCTTGGCTTCACTGTTAATGTGGTTGACGGGAGGAGGCTGTGTTCACATTGAACACGAATAGACCGTCAAATTCTCGTCTAACGCGTCTAGTTGGACACTTTAACATTTTAAATCCACACACGCGTATAAAATGAGTGTTTGTAGCAAAATAAACGTGTGTTCAAGGAGCTCCAGTATGGCAAGCCAAAAGGGTTAGAATTACGCTATATATTAATCATGTTTACAGTAAAACAGCGTCAAATACAGCGTTTAAAACAGTATATGCGTCGCAAAATACGCCATTGTGTTTACAAACATCGTAAAATTGTGCAAAGTACATCAATGGTATTGTATTTGACAGCATTTTAGTGTGCCTGAAAACTGCCTCTTTTAACACTGTTCAGCTTGCCTTATGATGGCGTAAAAACTGTTCACATCCGTGACAGAAATGAACTCTTTTATTATTAATTTACCACCTTAAATTGATTCCCAGGGTCAGTTTTGCCAATATAAGGGCATTTCTTCTAAAGGTTTCAGATGCATTTATTGGAAAGTGAAGCCCTGAGGTTTAACTGATCAACAGTAATGTGTAAAAGCCTCATTATTACAGGGGAAATGTGAATCTTCTGCGGCACGGTGAGCAGGAAGGGCTGGCTAAAGAGCGGCGTGCTGGTGTGGTTGAAGCCAGACTCTGTACGTGACTCTGTGAGTTCGTCTCTATTTTGGCTGGCTGTTATGTTAAATACAGTTTATTAATTAACCCCCAGGAGTCGGCTATAGCGTCGGCACGATAGACTTTTTTCTTATCAATGCCAAAGAGACTCAAATAACTGTCAGTTTTTATCATTCAGGCAAGTGTTTTACATCATGATATTCTGTTAAGTTTCTTTTATTTTTGGGGTACAGTCACAATGAAAACAAATTGTTGAGCTTTTGCAAAATAAAGAAAACAAACAATGCGCGATCTGCAGCCTCTGTCAAAGACGTGTAATCTGGTTCTCTTCAGAAAATGATCTCTAACTTAGTGAAAACTTACCACACAAACATAAGACATACAGTGGGGCAAAAAAGTCTTCAGTCAACCACCAATTGTGCAAGTTCTCCCACGTAAAACGATGATAGAGGCCTGTAATTTTCATCATAGGTACACTTCAACTATGAGGGACAGAATGAGAAAAAAAATCCAGAAAATCCCATTGTCTGTTATTTTCATCCGGACTGCAGGTCCACTTTGTTCAGCTTTGCTAAGGACGAGGGAGCTAGGGATCAATGGTTTAAATTAATCTCGGTCCTACATAAATATTACCCAAATCTTGCTTTCTGTGCTGCACATTTTACGGAGGAAAGCTTCCACAATCTTCACGAGTTCAATGCAGGATTCGCACAACAGCTTGTCTTAAAAGAAGGAGCAGTTCCAACTTTAAGAACAGGCCACAACCGGAGTGTGTGATTTATTTTCCATCGATTTGCTTTCCTGTAATAGTTTGTATTGTTAATTGTTTGTTAAAAAGTTTGCTAAAAAACACTCACCTGTCCCCTCCCGATCTGGCAAATGCAGCATTTAGACATGCACATAGTATAAAGACAGCTGCTCGTACGGTATTCTGGATATACACATAACCAATATATATTTAGAAAGCCAACACTTGAGAGTTTACAGCTGAATAAAAAAAAATAATGTATAAAAATATTATGTGAATGTAGTATAAGGACTTATAACTACAACTAGAGTGAAGGCACAAGTGTGTTCATGCTTTAAAATCTGAGGCTGTCCAAAACTATGAATGTTATGAAACATTTTCTAAGACCATGTCTGGATTGTTTTTCAGATGTCTTTTATCAATAAGTGTGTTGGGCTGAAGACACGTTTGCAGTCTTTTGTCTAATGTCTGGCGAGGAGAACAGCTCAATTAATGCTTCAATGTGCTCACTCGACGATCGTTTCACACTTTTGAATGTCTGAGGCGTTCTCCTCATTATTCTTTTGTTATGAATCTTTTGTTTTTTAACAGCCATTATTCAAATCCATTATAACATGTATGCCTGCCTAAATGGCCCATTAACAGCACAGTATTTCATTGAGTAAGCCACATTAGCTTGTCTTTCTAAATCTAAAAACTAAACTAAAAGCAGATTATGTGAATAATTGTACCATAAATAGACAACGCTCCTGGTCCAACAGGTGCATCAGAGCTTCAGTTAGCATCAAGCTACATAACACAATTTAAAACATTAAAACTACACCTTCACTCTTTATCTCACTTTAGACCACCATCGAGTGTGTTTATTAGTTTCCTGTCGCGATATAATGGGGATTTCATTCAAATGGTGATGGTAAAACATGTTATATTCATCATTTTATATGGAGCTAATCGCTACACCTGTTAGCAGTCATAATGTAAACATCCATTATTAAAATATAATATAGCCAAAATCACATGAACAATCACACAAAAACCTTATTCCATAGTTATCGATTATATTATATATCTATTAATATAAATGGTATTCTGTATGACGAAATATTTTGCAAACATGTACAAAACAGTGTTCAGATATCGCAGCTGGAGTCTTTAATCTGTCTGATGATACCGAGTCTGTCCAGATGAGGTAATCGTGTGATGAGCAGTGAATGGTGAACAATAGTAATCTGAGGCCGTATACGATCTTTGAATCGTAAGGGGTTAACAGCTCATTCTTACTTAACGTTATCCGACGAACACCTAACATTGGGAATCAGTGTACATTATTCTTTGATTAGAGCGTTTAAGTATTGTTCATCTACAGGCATGCTAAACATGGCTCTGTGTTGGATTTGGCTACTATAGTAAAGCCAATGTTTATTTAAAGTAAGAAAATTATGAATTGAGGTTAGGGGAACGTTAGAGTAATGTCCTACAAACCAAAAACTAATGCTATATTTCCATTAAGAAAACCTTCCTGGAAAACCAAAAACCATAAAAAAATCAAACATTCTGCGAAACAAAAATGATTAGCTGGTGTGTGTGTGTGTGTTGCAACACCTCGCTTGTTTTTAAGATGTAACACTGAGGGGGTTCAACAGAAATTCGCATGGTCCTGAAATCTAAAACCACTTCCTCAGATAAATACTCTTTCTTTTCCTCGTTCTTTCATTCCCACCAGAGCATCCTGGTCTTGCGGTCGTAGCAGCAGGTCCGTAAGCTTAAGCCTGCTCGTGATGTGAACAGGATAAGGGCCCGATCCCACAGAACACGCTTTTCCGGGTCGCACCGCACTGCCTTTTATTGCTTGACGTTTTTCATTTAGGAAATAGCAGCGCTGCAGTTTTATTATGTTGCTAGGAAACCTCTGAATCAGCTGTGCTGTCAGTCCAATCAACACGTCACCACAGCGGAAGGCCTGCCTCTCCAGCCATTCGATTGGACAATGGGGAAAAATAAATTTATTTATGTCACCTCCAGAAAGATGTTTCAAATCCTTTTCTCAGTTAAATGGGGATGAGATTAAACACATGAGCGTTAATATAATGTGTGACTTTAATTATAAACCAGCTCAAACACACACACACACACACACACACACACACACACACACACACCTGTTCTTCTTCTTCTGCTGCTGTGTCTGGTGCATTACCGCCACCCACTGGCATGGAGTGTGGGTCAGAACGGCAGCCGTCTTTCCCTTTAATACCCTCTCCCACATCGCACCCTGTCCCGCTGATGCCCATTAAACACTAGCAAACCGCTAACAGGAAGTGCCCCTGCAAACGCCCACTGAGAAAGAACCAGCACCACTGGAGGCTTTCCCCAAGTTTATTGCAGTCTGTAAATAAATACTCATGCACATCTCACATGTGAACTCGTCATGCAGGACGTCCCCACCGCGCTCAACGGATGCTCCGCCACATTCAACACCTCTCCCGTATAAATAAATAGATTTATCAAATGTGCACTCACAGAGTGAACTCTTCTTATGTACAGTATTTATAACGCCAGAGCCGAGGACATTGATCCGGAGGGTGTGTGTGTGTGTGTGTGTCGGAGAAAGGCCACAGTCTGAGCGCGCGGCGGTTAAGGCGGAGGTGAGGGAACTTCCCCCAGACCGACGGGAAACAGTCAGTCGGCATTACAGGTAAAGCACATCTCATGCCACACTAAAGTGGTGCCGGCCCGTCTGTGCAGGTTTGGCTGTGTGTGTGCGCTACACCTCCTCAGTTGGTGCTCATGGACACGTGGAGCTCTTCCTCCTCCTCTTCTTCCTCCTCTTCCTCCTCCTGTGGCGTCTCGTCGGGAGTCTCGCGGTCCAGGGCGAAGTAACCCGTGCCCTTGACCGTGTCCTGCCGCTGGTAGAAGAGCACGTACGCTGCCTTGGACTACACACACACACACACACACACACACACACACACACACACACACACACACACACACACACACACACACACACACACACAGTCAGAGCGGCTGAGGGCGAGTGAGTGCTGAAGGAACACATGGCCTAGTGCCTCACCACGATCTGGTCCTCGCTGGCGGCCGACACACTGCTGTCGTCGAAGTTGTACCACTTCTGATCCTCCTTGTTCTGGGCGTAGGCAGTGTCTGCCGAGGAAATCAGCACCGTTACGTTCACACATCACCAGTGTGTGTGTGTGTGTGTGTGTGTGTGAGTGTGATACTCACAGTGTCCTCCCCCCATGCCTCCGTAGTGGTTAGACACGGCGATGAGGTCGTAGCGGCAGGGTCCGGCGTTGGGGTTGATGAGGAACTCCGACATGTCCAGATCCCTGAGGGAGAGCAACACTGTTCACACACACCGACACACACACACCGACACACACACACACGGGACGTACCGCAGTGGGAAGTCCACCAGCGAGTCCAGCTTGTCCCTCATGTAGCGGCTGTAGGAGAAGCGCTTGAGATGGACCACCAGCACCGGAGGCAGACTCCACAGGTCCAGCTTCTTCGTGGCCTGCTGGTGCTGCTTACAGTCGGGACAGTACCTGAAACACACACACACACACACACACACTCGCTCAGCCCCTGTGACAGCAGGACGTGAGGAACGGCCCTAACTGCAAAAAATGCTCTTCTTATTTAGTATTTTTTCTAATTTCCAGTCCAAATATCGAAATATTCTTAAATCAAGATGCATTTACTAGATCAGTAAAATGACTTTTATTCATTCATTTCGTTAACAATGAAGATGCCGCATGTGTTTATCCAGTCTAATCGAAGTGTGTGTGTCTCTCCCTCCACTTTCCCGAATCCCGCCTCCTCTCAGAAAACACATAAACTGGCATTACTGAGCTATATGCGTTTAAAAGAAGGCTATTAAAATGGTGCAATGGCATTGCTCAGTTCAGCGTGTGGGAAATCGGGCATTTTGTCCGGCGTCAGGAAAGGGCTATAAGGTGCCGATGGTGTCCTAAAACAGAAGATTAGCTGCTCATGTTTATCTTTCCTCACGCTGTGTTTAGATGTGCTGTGTAAATAAACTAAACTTGCATCAGCCGTCCCTGGGTTGAGCCGGTGTCTTCTCACCTCTGACTCGACCGGCGGAGCTGAATGTGCGTCACTGGCTGCACTAACGCAGAGGATCCTCCTGGCCAGTGCACTTCACAGGAAACTGTGTCCAGTACTATATCAATTACAACGGTTTAATTGGCATCTTTACTTCAAAACGACCCGACCGACCGACGAATATCATTAAAAATCACCGCGGGCAACATCACTCGTAACCCGCACATCGATTGCTAGATATTTGGACTGATAATGAGACAAAATGGCTAAGCAAGAAGAGCATTTTTTGCAGTGGACTCACCAGGGGTCGTCTGCGCCCAGCTTCTCTCTGGTGGTGAAGAGCTCGATGCAGTCCTTCAGCCTGAAGAAGCTCTTCTTCTGGGGCTTGGACTCCATGCTCTCGTGCCTGTGGAAGTCCTGCGGAGGAAAGGCTGAGGTCAGACCATCTCTAACCAGCTCTGAGCGGGAGCAGAGCAGGGACTTACCCAGCCGAGGAGGGACCATTGTGTGTGTGCGAGACAAGACTCACACACTTATTACATAATTAATATTGGACTTTTACCGTCTCTAATTTAGCACATGTCTGTTTACCTTCCCCTCACCGCGAAACACTTATTATTAAACACGTTAGATGCTTTATTTCAACTTTTGGAAATGCTGTATATACCCGAATACAAGACGACTCTGAATATAAGACGACCCCCCAATTTTCCAGACTTATTTTTGGGGAGAAAAGAGATTTTTGTGGAAAAAAATCTGGTTTTCAACAGAAAATAATTTTAGTTGAAAATTATACTGATAATTCATTGGAAAAAAACATTTTAACAGCATTCATTACAGGGCTGGACACTAAGCATGTTCACGTGGCTTGTCCTTCGGATAAGTTAATCAGTCACTCACTTGTCCGGAAAAAAAGTGTTATTTTTTATTTCATATTTTGTGTTGTATTCTCACCAGTGTTCAATCAGCTTTGGCATATTGAAATCTGCATATTTGGGATATGTTTACCTTTTTTAAAGGGCATTTCTCTCCATAATCTTATATTATGTTCTTAAAATTGATCTATACATTCAATTAAAATAAGACACTATAGGGCTGTTACCAATAATATTAAGTCAATTACACTGAAAAATTACAACTGCATTAAATAATGCTATGAGATTTGTATTTTTGGATAAATAAGACATTTTAGAAAGTGTGTTTAAACATGAAACTAAACCACCAGTAGGTGGCAGCAGGTGAGTCTTAATGAGTCATTGAGTCGATTCATCCAAACGATTCATTCAAACGCCTGATTCATTCAAGAATGAGGCAGTCGTTTACAAACAGGTTATTGAATCTTTGATTCAACCGATTCATTCAAACACTGAATCAATCAGTAACACACACACTGTTGCTGTGAGGCGCGTTACGGTTCTGCTGTTTTTGCTTAGAATCTTTGTTTGGACTATTTTCGCTGCTGAAATAAAACAAAAACACTCAATATTGCATCTAAAAATGTAAGTGACTTAATGTTAATTAATAGTTTATGGAGCTGTCGTATGAAATCAGTGTCATTTTCAGTCGTGATGGTGTTCAGGGAAACACACTCTTGGTTGTGTGATGTTTAACTGCATCATATGTTATAAATATAAAAACGTCACATGTTAAATGTTTAGCGCTGTTTCTCAGTGTGAGCGGCTCATGTGTTGTGATTTCTCCTAGAGAGAAAATAAAATCAAAATGAAGTGAGTTTTTGCTTAAAACAAGAAAAATTATCTGCCAATCGTATTTCTGTTTGGGACGGAAACAAGAAACAAGATTTTAATCAGAAACAAGATTATTTTTCTCACCCCATTGGCAGATCATTTAGCCTGTTTGAAGCAAAAACTCTCTTCATTTTGATTTTATTTTCAACAAAACAGGAAAAAATATCTTATGACATTTTACTCATCTAGTAAATGCATCTCGATCTAGTCTTTTAGACTAGAAACAATACAAAATTACTAAGTAAGAAGAGCATTTGTTGCCAGTAAATAACTCAGTGATTTCATAATTTTAATCAATCGTTTAGTAAATGGCGGTATATTTGTATTTAATGTAAATGGCATCCAATGCTACTAAAAGGATTCTGAGAGAGAGGACCGACCCCCTGTTTATCATCATCTCCTGGCGGGCATGGCCTTACCTCAGCCGCCGCCTCGTTGAAGAGCCTCCTCTTGGTGTCCGGCTCCCAGTCCAAGGAGAGGTAGCATCTATCTGCAAGAGAAACACAGGTCAGCGGAGGTCGAGTGAGTTAGGGGTCAGAGGGGAGCACAGGGGGAGCTGAGCCCACCGCTGAGCCTCATGTGGGCCTCGTCGAAGCGGATCATCCGCGGCTCTCCGGCCGTCAGGAAGCCGGCGTCCGTCTTTCCCATGCTGTTGAACTGGAATGTGAAGAGCCTCTTCCTCTGCTCTAGCTCCGGCTCGTGGTCTCCGTCTCCGCCCAGCGAGTCCTCGGACGGGCTGTGGTCGTTCTCCTGGTCCTCCTCCGTGTCCATCTCACCTGCAGGACAGACGGAAGGACAGAGGCTGGGTCAGCAGGACGGGTCTCGCAGCTCAAGCCTGACGGGGATCAGCATGTGCTTACTGGGCCAGCCCTGCTCCGCTACACCATTGGTGGAGGAGGAGAGAGGCGCGGGCGAGAGCGGATCCTCCGAATCCTCGTCCTCAGCGGCCGGACGAATGAAGCGGCTGCAACACACACACACACACACACACACACCGAGACACATGAGACGGACTTTTAAAATCTTGTTTCTGACTTTATCTTACTGTTATGACTTTAAAACGTCTCGGTTACGTATGTAACCCTCATTCCCTGAAGGGCACGGAGCTCTCTTACCTGATGAGACCGGGCTCACACAGAGAAGTCCATCACTGCTGTTCTGACCCGCTCAGTGACTATTGGATAACACTGGGAAGCGTGCCCGAGGGGGGCCGCTGCGGAACCACATCATACCGAGAGGAGTTATGTGGACACAGAGCTGAGCCATAGCCCGCTGTCGTGAGGGGGCTCCATCCCTCAGAAGGGAGGGCTCTCCCAAGGGAAAGACACGGGCTTCCGGAGGAGCAACCGTGGAAAAATATGTGGGTCGCTCACATGGCCCAAGCCCAATACCGGCTCTCAAGGATTCAGTGGCAAGAGGCCGGATGGCGTTGGAGGACTCACACAGTTTAATCTCTGGAAGAGTAAGCGCCGATGCGCAGCAAGCCGACAGGAGCTGGGCCTCTCAGTGCTGCTACCCGTTTGAGGTGAGAACACAGGAGGAGACCGGCTCCACGTGTAGGCTATAGAACCTAGCGAACGTGTTGGGTGTTGCCCAGCCCACAGCTCTACAGATGTCTGACAGCGAGGCAGGAGGATGCAACACTTGTAGTAGAGTGTGCTTACACCCTGAGCGGACATGGCACACCTTGTGCTTGGTAAGCCAAGGTGATGGCATCCACTATGGAGTGGGCCTTCCTCTACTTGGAGACAGCCTTTCCCTTCTGCTGGCCTCCGTAACAGACGAAGAGCTGCTCTGAGGTCCTGAAGCTTTGGGTTCTGTCCACGTAGATCCGCAGGGCACGGACGGGACAGAGCAAAGCTAGGGCTGGGTCTGCCTCCTCCAGGGGCAGCGCTTGCAGGTTCACCAACTGGTCCCTGAAGGGAGTGGTGGGAACCTTGGGCACGTAGCCAGGCCACCCGGGGTCTCAGTACCACGTGGGCGTCACCCGGCCCGAACTCCAGGCACGATTCGTCAACCGTAAATGCCTACAGGTCCCCTACCCTCTTGATGGAGGCCAATGCAGCCAACAGCAAAGTCTTCATGGACAGAATCTTACGCTCTGCTGACTGCAAGGGCTCATACTACTGAAACTAAATGTGATCTGGTGATTTAAATGGTGTTTGTGCTTTCACTATAAGGAGTGCCGCTTTAAATGATGTTTTCGCTTTGACTTTGAATAGGGCCATTCCGTCACCGCGTGCACTTGCAGCGCTTCAGATGATCAATGCAATCCGTCACAGCTCTAATCGCAAGAAAGCTCATCAAAATGGCCACTCTCTGTTTAGCTCAGCTGTTTAATTCAGCGTTTGGAAGTGGAGTGCATGCAAAATAATCTGAATCCACTGCCTTTGTTGTTATTTTGACTGTACACAAATAAATAAAGACAGTTTATATTTTATTATTATGTCTTGAACTTGTCTGTATGGATAAAAATGACGGAGTATTGTGAGTGTATTGTGAGTCGCTCCTCCCATGCGTCTCGCTTGTCCACCTCGCCTCAATGAAAAAATGATGTTGTTTTTACAACATAAGATCTTGATCGAGAAAAGAGGCCATTAAAACGACATAAGATCTCGCTGTTACGACATAATTAAGTGAAAAAAATAAAATGCATGTGGCAGCAATGTGTCACCGTAACTTAGCATGTCATTTTTTACCTTTAATCTCACCGTTATGACTTTTAAAATGTTTTCAACAGTTAATCTCATTATTGATGTCTGTTTGCCGACACACACCAGAGGAGGAGACGGAGTGGGTTGTACAGCTTGTCCTCTCTGATGGAGCGTGTGTGTGTGTGTGTGTGTGTGTGTGTGTGTACACACCAGAGGCGCAGCAGGAGCAGGTTGTACAGCTTGTCCTCTCGGATGGAGCGTGGCACACTGATTAGGAAGGGCTGGCCGAAGAGCGGCGTGCTGGTGTGGTTGAAGCCAGACTGCTTGTATTTCTCCCGCAGATGAACAGGAATCAGCATGTGATCCGTGTCCTCCTGTCGGCCGACGGCCAGCTCGAACCTGCAGTACACACAGACACACACACACGGTCAGAAACACACACTGACCCCTGGGCCGGACCGCAGCTTACTCACACATAGATGTCGTCCCGCTCCATGATGCTGCTCAGGTTCTCGTTGCTGGTGAATATGCGGTGGAACCTGTGGTTGTAAATGTCTGTGACGACCATCTGGAACGGGATGGAGAACACAGTGAATGCTGGAGGCTCAGCAGGAGAGATGGAGGCTAGAGGAGAGAGGATGGAGGCTAGAGGAGAGAGGAAGGAGGCTAGAGGAGAGAGGATGGAGGCTAGAGGAGAGAGGATGAAGGCTAGAGGAGAGAGGAAGGAGGATAGAGGAGAGAGGATGGAGGCTAGAGGAGAGAGGAAGGAGGCTAGAGGAGAGAGGATGGAGGCTAGAGGAGAGAGGAAGGAGGCTAGAGGAGAGAGGATGAAGGCTAGAGGAGAGAGGAAGGAGGATAGAGGAGAGAGGATGGAGGCTACAGGAGAGAGGAAGGAGGCTAGAGGAGAGAGGATGGAGGCTAGACGGGAGAGAGGAAGGAGGCTACAGGAGAGAGGATGGAGGCTAGAGGAGAGAGGAAGGAGGATAGAGGAGAGAGGAAGGAGGCTAGAGGAGAGAGAGAGGAGAGAGGAAGGAGGCTAGAGGAGAGAGGATGAAGGCTAGAGGAGAGAGGAAGGAGGATAGAGGAGAGAGGAAGGAGGCTAGAGGAGAGAGGAAGGAGGCTAGAGGAGAGAGGATGAAGGCTAGAGGAGAGAGGAAGGAGGATAGAGGAGAGAGGATGGAGGCTAGAGGAGAGAGGATGAAGGCTAGAGGAGAGAGGAAGGAGGATAGAGGAGAGAGGATGGAGGCTAGAGGAGAGAGGAAGGAGGCTAGAGGAGAGAGGATGGAGGCTAGAGGAGAGAGGAAGGAGGCTAGAGGAGAGAGGATGAAGGCTAGAGGAGAGAGGAAGGAGGATAGAGGAGAGAGGATGGAGGCTAGAGGAGAGAGGAAGGAGGCTAGAGGAGAGAGGATGGAGGCTAGAGGAGAGAGGAAGGAGGCTACAGGAGAGAGGATGGAGGCTAGAGGGGAGGATGGAGGCTAGAGGAGAGAGGATAGAGGCTAGAGGAGAGAGGATGGAGGCTAGAGGAGAGAGGATGGAGGCTAGAGGAGAGAGGATGGAGGCTAGAGGAGAGAGGAAGGAGGCTAGAGGAGAGAGGATGGAGGCTAGAGGAGAGAGGAAGGAGGCTAGAGGAGAGAGGATGAAGGCTAGAGGAGAGAGGATGAAGGCTAGAGGAGAGAGGAAGGAGGATAGAGGAGAGAGGAAGGAGGCTAGAGGAGAGAGGATGGAGGCTAGAGGAGAGAGGAAGGAGGCTAGAGGAGAGAGGAAGGAGGCTAGAGGAGAGAGGATGGAGGCTAGAGGAGAGAGGATGAAGGCTAGAGGAGAGAGGATGGAGGCTAGAGGAGAGAGGATGAAGGCTAGAGGAGAGAGGAAGGAGGATAGAGGAGAGAGGAAGGAGGCTAGAGGAGAGAGGAAGGAGGCTAGAGGAGAGAGGATGAAGGCTAGAGGAGAGAGGAAGGAGGATAGAGGAGAGAGGATGAAGGCTAGAGGAGAGAGGATGGAGGCTAGAGGAGAGAGGATGGAGGCTAGAGGAGAGAGGATGGAGGCTAGAGGAGAGAGGAAGGAGACTAGAGGAGAGAGGAAGGAGGATAGAGGAGAGAGGAAGGAGGCTAGAGGAGAGAGGATGGAGGCTAGAGGAGAGAGGAAGGAGGCTAGAGGAGAGAGGAAGGAGGCTAGAGGAGAGAGGATGGAGGCTAGAGGAGAGAGGATGAAGGCTAGAGGAGAGAGGAAGGAGGCTAGAGGAGAGAGGATGAAGGCTAGAGGAGAGAGGAAGGAGGATAGAGGAGAGAGGAAGGAGGCTAGAGGAGAGAGGAAGGAGGCTAGAGGAGAGAGGATGAAGGCTAGAGGAGAGAGGAAGGAGGATAGAGGAGAGAGGATGAAGGCTAGAGGAGAGAGGATGGAGGCTAGAGGAGAGAGGATGGAGGCTAGAGGAGAGAGGATGAAGGCTAGAGGAGAGAGGAAGGAGGATAGAGGAGAGAGGAAGGAGGCTAGAGGAGAGAGGAAGGAGGCTAGAGGAGAGAGGATGAAGGCTAGAGGAGAGAGGAAGGAGGATAGAGGAGAGAGGATGGAGGCTAGAGGAGAGAGGATGAAGGCTAGAGGAGAGAGGAAGGAGGATAGAGGAGAGAGGATGGAGGCTAGAGGAGAGAGGAAGGAGGCTAGAGGAGAGAGGATGGAGGCTAGAGGAGAGAGGAAGGAGGCTAGAGGAGAGAGGATGAAGGCTAGAGGAGAGAGGAAGGAGGATAGAGGAGAGAGGATGGAGGCTAGAGGAGAGAGGATGGAGGCTAGAGGAGAGAGGATGGAGGCTAGAGGAGAGAGGATGGAGGCTAGAGGAGAGAGGAAGGAGGCTACAGGAGAGAGGATGGAGGCTAGAGGAGAGAGGAAGGAGGATAGAGGAGAGAGGAAGGAGGCTAGAGGAGAGAGAGAGGAGAGAGGAAGGAGGCTAGAGGAGAGAGGATGAAGGCTAGAGGAGAGAGGAAGGAGGATAGAGGAGAGAGGAAGGAGGCTAGAGGAGAGAGGAAGGAGGCTAGAGGAGAGAGGATGAAGGCTAGAGGAGAGAGGAAGGAGGATAGAGGAGAGAGGATGGAGGCTAGAGGAGAGAGGATGAAGGCTAGAGGAGAGAGGAAGGAGGATAGAGGAGAGAGGATGGAGGCTAGAGGAGAGAGGAAGGAGGCTAGAGGAGAGAGGATGGAGGCTAGAGGAGAGAGGAAGGAGGCTAGAGGAGAGAGGATGAAGGCTAGAGGAGAGAGGAAGGAGGATAGAGGAGAGAGGATGGAGGCTAGAGGAGAGAGGAAGGAGGCTAGAGGAGAGAGGATGGAGGCTAGAGGAGAGAGGAAGGAGGCTACAGGAGAGAGGATGGAGGCTAGAGGGGAGGATGGAGGCTAGAGGAGAGAGGATAGAGGCTAGAGGAGAGAGGATGGAGGCTAGAGGAGAGAGGATGGAGGCTAGAGGAGAGAGGATGGAGGCTAGAGGAGAGGATGGAGGCTAGAGGAGAGAGGATGAAGGCTAGAGGAGAGAGGATGGAGGTTACCTTCTGAGACGGGACTCCAGATAGAGCCGAGAGTGAGGCACAGAGGTCTGAGATACAGCCCACCTTCGGCACCGTCAGCTTATACTGAAACAGAAACAACAGTCACACACACACACATCAACTCAACTCAACTCAACTCAACTCAACTCAACTCAACTCAACTCAACTCAACTCAACTCAACTCAACAACTCAACTCAACTCAACTCAACTCAACAACTCAACTCAACAACTCAACTCAACTCAACTCAACTCAACAACTCAACTCAACAACTCAACTCAACAACTCAACTCAACTCAACTCAACTCAACAACTCAACTCAACTCAACAACTCAACTCAACTCAACTCAACAACTCAACTCAACTCAACTCAACTCAACTCAACAACTCAACTCAACTCAACTCAACTCAACTCAACTCAACAACTCAACTCAACTCAACAACTCAACTCAACTCAACTCAACTCAACTCAACAACTCAACTCAACTCAACTCAACTCAACTCAACAACTCAACTCAACTCAACTCAACTCAACTCAACAACTCAACTCAACTCAACAACTCAACTCAACAACTCAACAACTCAACTCAACAACTTAACTCAACTCAACAACTTAACTCAACTCAACAACTCAACAACTCAACAACTCAACTCAACAACTCAACTCAACTCAACAACTCAACTCAACTCAACTCAACTCAACTCAACTCAACTCAACTCAACAACTCAACTCAACTCAACTCAACTCAACAACTCAACTCAACAACTCAACTCAACTCAACAACTCAACTCAACTCAACAACTCAACTCAACTCAACAACTCAACTCAACAACTCAACTCAACAACTCAACTCAACTCAACAACTCAACTCAACAACTCAACTCAACTCAACTCAACTCAACTCACACACACACACACACGTACCTGCGTGGGTTTGGCCAGAGGGTCCAGCCACACCAGAAACACCTCCAGCGTCCGCTCCTTCTTCATGGGCAGCGGGAGCGTCAGGTAGCAGAAGGGGTCGAAGGTCACGGAGATCTTGGCACACTCAGGACAGACCAGCGTGGACTTGAAGAGGCCGTGGAAGATGTCCACGATGATGGAGTCGTTCCTCTTGATGTGGTTCTCCCAGGCCTCCTCCGCCACCACCTGCAGGACGTCACACAGGCTATCACCACACAGCTCTCAATATCTCAATGAGAAGCGTTTAGTGTTCGGGTAAAGCGATGAGATATGATGTCATGTTTTCTGGTTCCTTATTGCTTAAGAAGAGCTAAATTACAGAGGCAGGAGGACTTTCCTCACCCCATTGGCAGATCATTTTCCTTGTTTTAAACAAAAACAATGTATGTATTTTTCCAAGAAAACAAGAAAAATATATTATTTTGAGGGCTCTATGCCGTTATTTTTAGATTAACGTGCGAGTTAAAATGTAACTCTGTGCGATCACACCGGTGTGATTTGAGCAGTCAGTGCATCACACACACACACACACACATATAAAGTGATGCACTGACTGCTCAAATCCCACCGGTATATATATCACAACTATTCAGTGTTTCCAGCCACATGAGGTTTATTTTAGGCTCCAGACTTTAAAATGGCAAAAAATACCCTCATATACTGATATAAGCGATAATAGCAATCCATTCAAATATACATCGCAGAGGTGTTTTTATCCTATCAGATACACATTGTGCAGTTTGCTCTATTCTTATAGTGGATATAGATATAGGGTCCCACCTTTCAAAAGGCTTATAAAGCATACACAGTAAAACAGATGAATGTTTCCTGTGATGGGTAGGTTTAGGGGCAGTGTGTGTGTGCGTGTGTGTGTGAGTGTGTGTGTGTGAGAGAGAGATGGACCTTGTCGGGGCGTCCGTCGGCGTCCTTCAGCTGAATGTAGGGCTTCTTGCGGATGCGGTTCAGGTCCTCGTGAAGGCCGTCGAGCAGGAAGGCCAGCAGCTCGTGAGAGTCCTGCTGCTGATAGCCCGAGAACTGAGGAGCGAACCGCCCCACCTGAGTCTGAACACACACACACACACACACACACACACACACACACACACACACACACACACACGTTTACCCAGGGCCAGCCCGCAGCATAGGCGGAATAGGCAAATGTTTGGGGCGCCACTCGTCCATAGGGGCGCCAAAATGAGTGATTTTTCTGGTTTTATTCCTGGTACTATTTTATTCATATTCATTTGAAATATTACCAACTAACAAATAACCCCCGCCCAGCGAGTGCTTTAGTGCGTCAGATATAGAACGCGCGATCAGTTTAGCGGAGGGCCACCTGGATGATATCACCATCTATAGCGGGGACTGGCAGCAGCATATGCAGCATCTGAGGGCTCACGGCCAACCCGAAGGAGTGTGCGATTGGGCGGGTGGAGTAAGATATCCGGGCTTCCAGGAGGGGGCGTGGTTCTGCGAGGTCTGCAGCGGAAGAGAGAGCTCAGAGCGGCAGGTAAGTAGGTCAAGCACAGATGATGAACACCTGTTTCTGATTGCAGTGATCGGTGTGGAGAGCGCATTTATAAGCTGCTGCTGGGAGAGAGAGAGTTGGACTGGGACTTCGCGAGTGTGTGCCTGAGAGACCAGAGAGACTGATACTGACTACGCTTACATGGACAGCAGTAATCTAATTATTGACCTTATTCTAAATAAGACAATATTCTGATTAAGGTGTTTACATGAATTGCTTTTAGAGTACTCCGTTCATGTTCCCGTTTTACATGTGATAGAACATAGATCGATTATGGCACGTCATTACGTCCCCATGCCACGCTATGTTCTCCAACATCCAATCATAGCGTGACTTTGGCAGGTGTGTTCATTTAATGCGCTCAGGAAACCCGCTAACTTCACCTGCGGGTGTCGCTGTTGGACAGTGTTACTTTACATTAAGAAGAATAAAAAAACATGCGTTATTATAATGTTTTATATACATTTACGTTGATTTATTTTTGTAATATTATGTATTGTCTCTGTTTTATTGAAGAGACACTGCCCCTCTTTCCTCCTTATTGACAGATTAATATCGGAGTATTGTCTTAATCAGATTAATATCAGAGTATTGTCTTAATCAGATTAATTTCGGAGTATTGTCTTAATCAGATTAATATCAGAGTATTGTCTTAATCAGATTAATATCGGAGTATTGTCTTAATCAGATTAATATCGGAGTATTGTCTTAATCAGATTAATATCGGAGTATTGTCTTAATCAGATAAATATCGGAGTAGTGTCTTAATCAGATTAATATCGGAGTATTGTCTTAATCAGATTAATATCAGAGTATTGTCTTAATCAGATTAATATCGGAGTATTGTCTTAATCAGATAAATATCGGAGTATTGTCTTAATCAGATTAATATCAGAGTATTGTCTTAATCAGATTAATATCGGAGTATTGTCTTAATCAGATTAATATCAGAGTATTGTCTTAATCAGATTAATATCGGAGTAGTGTCTTAATCAGATTAATATCAGAGTAGTGTCTTAATCAGATTAATATCAGAGTAGTGTCTTAATCAGATTAATATCGGAGTATTGTCTTAATCAGATTAATATCAGAGTATTGTCTTAATCAGATTAATATCGGAGTATTGTCTTAATCAGATTAATATCGGAGTATTGTCTTAATCAGATTAATATCGGAGTTTTGTCTTAATCAGATTAATATCGGAGTATTGTCTTAATCAGATTAATATCGGAGTATTGTCTTAATCAGATTAATATCAGAGTATTGTCTTAATCAGATTAATATCAGAGTATTAATATCGGAGTATTGTCTTAATCAGATTAATATCAGAGTATTGTCTTAATCAGATTAATATCAGAGTATTGTCTTAATACTCTGATGTTAATCTGATTAAGACAATACTCTGATATTAATCTGATTAAGACAATACTCCGATATTAATACTCTGATATTAATCTGATTAAGACAATACTCTGATATTAATCTGATTAAGACAATACTCCGATATTAATCTGATTGTCTTAATCAGATTAATATCAGAGTATTGTCTTAATCAGATTAATATCAGAGTATTGTCTTAATCAGATTAATATCAGAGTATTGTCTTAATCAGATTAATATCAGAGTATTGTCTTAATCAGATTAATATCGGAGTATTGTCTTAATCAGATTAATATCGGAGTATTGTCTTAATCAGATTAATATCAGAGTATTGTCTTAATCAGATTAATATCGGAGTATTGTCTTAATCAGATTAATATCAGAGTATTGTCTTAATCAGATTAATATCAGAGTATTGTCTTAATCAGATTAATATCAGAGTATTAATATCGGAGTATTGTCTTAATCAGATTAATATCGGAGTATTGTCTTAATCAGATTAATATCAGAGTATTGTCTTAATCAGATTAATATCGGAGTATTGTCTTAATCAGATTAATATCAGAGTATTGTCTTAATCAGATTAATATCGGAGTATTGTCTTAATCAGATTAATATCAGAGTATTGTCTTAATCAGATTAATATCAGAGTATTGTCTTAATCAGATTAATATCAGAGTATTGTCTTAATCAGATTAATATCAGAGTATTGTCTTAATCAGATTAATATCAGAGTATTGCCTTAATCAGATTAATATCAGAGTATTGCCTTAATCAGATTAATATCGGAGTATTGTCTTAATCAGATTAATATCAGAGTATTGTCTTAATCAGATTAATATCAGAGTATTGTCTTAATCAGATTAATATCGGAGTATTGTCTTAATCAGATTAATATCAGAGTATTGTCTTAATCAGATTAATATCAGAGTATTGTCTTAATCAGATTAATATCAGAGTATTGTCTAAATCAGATTAATATCAGAGTATTGCCTTAATCAGATTAATATCAGAGTATTGCCTTAATCAGATTAATATCGGAGTATTGTCTTAATCAGATTAATATCAGAGTATTGTCTTAATCAGATTAATATCGGAGTATTGTCTTAATCAGATTAATATCGGAGTATTGTCTTAATCAGATTAACATCGGAGTATTGTCTTAATCAGATTAACATCGGAGTATTGTCTTAATCAGATTAATATCGGAGTATTGTCTTAATCAGATTAATATCGGAGTATTGCCTTAATCAGATTAATATCGGAGTATTGCCTTAATCAGATTAATATCGGAGTATTGCCTTAATCAGATTAATATCGGAGTATTGCCTTAATCAGATTAATATCGGAGTATTGTCTTAATCAGATTAATATCGGAGTATTGTCTTAATCAGATTAATATCGGAGTATTGTCTTAATAAGATTAATATCGGAGTATTGTCTTAATCAGATTAATATCGGAGTATTGCCTTAATCAGATTAATATCGGAGTATTGTCTTAATCAGATTAATATCGGAGTATTGTCTTAATCAGATTAATATCGGAGTATTGTTTTAATCAGATTAATATCAGAGTATTAATATCGGAGTATTGTCTTAATCAGATTAATATCGGAGTATTGTCTTAATCAGATTAATATCAGAGTATTGTCTTAATCAGATTAATATCAGAGTATTAATATCGGAGTATTGCCTTAATCAGATTAATATCAGAGTATTAATATCAGAGTATTGTCTTAATCAGATTAATATCGGAGTATTGTCTTAATCAGATTAATATCGGAGTATGGTCTTAATCAGATTAATATCGGAGTATTGTCTTAATCAGATTAATATCGGAGTATTGTCTTAATCAGATTAATATCGGAGTATTGTCTTAATCAGATTAATATCGGAGTATTGCTGTCCATGTAAACGTAGTCAGTGAGAAGAAGTGAAACTGAGGGATCCATATCAAGGATATAGAGAGTATTGTGCCATCGAGCGCCCCTTAACTGAGCAAGCCAAGCCAAAGGCGACCAAAGGAACCCAAACTCCATCAGGGCATGATGGAGAAAAATAAACCTTGGGAGAAACCAGACTCAGTTCTCCTCTGGCCTATTAACACACAGTGGAGGATTATTATTCTGGCAACCTTACAGGTCAAAGGTCATATTAGATCGGTATATTTGACATTTCTGGGTATCACGCAAGAGACGGGTTTATTTAGGATGGGGCGTCGATTACACACGAGTATGAGTAAGCACGCTGTGACACCGCATTAGTGTGTAGTTCAGTGGGGCAAACGCCTGAATTGTGATCACCTGAGCGCTGAACGGCGCTGAGAGCACTTGGGGTGTGTAGCCGTGTTTGGGTACGAGTCTGACCATGCAATCCTCTGGCCCAAACTGCACACACACACTGTTTAAGGTCACTCGCTTCGGCTGTTTCTAAATGTGGACCGGACAGCTCACTAACCACTAGCGCACTAGTCCCACACTGGCACCTGACGAATGCGGATTCAGCCGGACACACTCACTGTCAGGGCTGTTTCTCCACCGGATGGGACAGAAGGTCCGCGATACACCAATACACCAGCAGCAGTGTTTCCACAGCTCAGACTGGTAACGGTAGTGCTAGACCGTGACACACGGCGCCGCGAGTAACTCTGGGCGAGGGCGGGGCGTTGGTCAAGCTGGTCCTCGGCCTCACCTTGAAGGGTCTGGGCGTGACGTGGCTGTATTTGCCAGACCACAGCTGCTTGATGAGCTCGGCGTAGGCCTTGGCGATCTCACCCCTCATCCCCAGAGGATTGTCCTCATTCAGCTCCTCCTGGTACTGGTCCTTCAGGAAGAACTCGGTCAGAGGAGGCACGTTACTCAGACACTAGGACACACACACACACACACACACTGAGCACTGCGATCCGCCATCAGCCCGGGGAAGGCTAGCCTGCTCCGCTCACCTGAGTGGCTGAGTTCATGAAGCAGGTGTTGCCCAGGTTGGACAGGCCACTGAGGCCAGCCTTCACTGAGGCCGACTCTGAGCCGCTGCTGTACGGAGCATAGGTCGGCAGGCCGTAGCTGGAGTTCTTCAGGCTAAACACACACACACACACAGAGAGAGAGAGAGACGGCTGAGAGGAACCCAACACACACACACTCACACACACACAGCAGCAGATGATCAGGAGCATGCAGCCACAGCTCAAGGCGTGCAGGGAGATGAGGAAAAAAGACAGACTGACAGACTGTCTGATTATTGCTGCTTCCGCTGTGTGTGTGTGTGTGTGTGTGTGTGTGTGTGTGTGTGTGTGTGCGTGTGCGTGTGTGGAGGAGCATGATCAATAGTTCTCATATGTTATTAATTATGCTAATCATGAGCTGCTGAAGGCGATGAGGTGATGCGCTAGCTGTTCAAAGCCACAATACCAGAAGTGTTTCATTAACCACACCTATTCATAAGCCCCTCCCACAAGCTCCACCCACCAATAAACCTCCACCTGAGCTCCACCCACTAATAAACCTCCACCTGAGCCCCACCCACTAATAAACCTCCACCTGAGCCCCACCCACTAATCCTCCATCTGAGCCCCACCTACTGATAAACCTCCATCTGAGCCCCACCTACTAATAAACCTCCACCTGAGCCCCACCCACTAATAAACCTCCACCTGAGCCCCATCCACTAATAAACCTCCACCTGAGCCCCACCCACTAATCCTCCATCTGAGCCCCACCTACTGATAAACCTCCATCTGAGCCCCACCTACTAATAAACCTCCACCTGAGCCCCACCCACTAATAAACCTCCACCTGAGCCCCATCCACTAATAAACCTCCACCTGAGCCCCACCCACTAATCCTCCATCTGAGCCCCACCTACTAATAAACCTCCACCTGAGCCCCACCTACTAATAAACCTCCACCTGAGCCCCACCTACTAATAAACCTCCATCTGAGCCCCACCCACTGTTAAACCTCCATCTGAGCTCCACCCACTGTTAAACCTCCATCTGAGCCCCACCCACCAATAAACCTCCATCTGAGCTCCACCCACTGACAAACCTCCATCTGAGCTCCACCCACTGATTAACCTCATTCTGAGCTCCACCCACTGATAAACCTCCATCTGAGCCCCACACACTGTTAAACCTCCATCTGAGCCCCACCCACTGATAAACCTCCATCTGAGCCCCACCCACTGATAAACCTCCATCTGAGCCCCACACACTAATAAACCTCCATCTGAGCCCCACCCACTGATAAACCTCCATCTGAGCTCCACCCACTGATAAACCTCCATCTGAGCCCCACACACTAATAAACCTCCACCTGAGCCCCACACACTGTTAAACCTCCATCTGAGCCCCACCCACCAATAAACCTCCATCTGAGCTCCACCCACTGACAAACCTCCACCTGAGCTCCACCCACTGATTAACCTCCATCTGAGCCCCACCCACCAATAAACCTCCATCTGAGCCCCACCCACCAATAAACCTCCATCTGAGCTCCACCCACTAATAAACCTCCATCTGAGCTCCACCCACTGATAAACCTCCATCTGAGCTCCACCCACTAATAAACCTCCATCTGAGCCCCACCCACTAATCCTCCATCTGAGCCACACCCACTAATAAACCTCCATCTGAGCCCCACACACTAATAAACCTCCATCTGAGCCCCACACACTAATAAACCTCCATCTGAGCCCCACCCACTGATAAACCTCCATCTGAGCTCCACCCACTGATAAACCTCCATCTGAGCCCCATCCACTAATAAACCTTCATCTGAGCTCCACACACTAATAAACCTCCATCTGAGCCCCACCCACTAATCCTCCATCTGAGCCCCACCCACTAATCCTCCATCTGAGCCCCACCCACTAATAAACCTCCATCTGAGCCCCATCCACTAATAAACCTCCATCTGAGCTCCACACACTAATAAACCTCCATCTGAGCCCCACCCACTAATCCTCCATCTGAGCCCCACCCACTGATAAACCTCCATCTGAGCTCCACACACTAATAAACCTCCATCTGAGCCCAACCCACTGATAAACCTCCATCTGAGCCCCACACACTAATAAACCTCCATCTGAGCCCCACACACTAATAAACCTCCATCTGAGCCCCACACACTAATAAACCTCCATCTGAGCCCCATCCACTAATAAACCTCCATCTGAGCCCCATCCACTAATAAACCTCCATCTGAGCCCCATCCACTAATAAACCTCCATCTGAGCCCCATCCACTAATAAACCTCCATCTGAGCCCCACCCACTAATAAACCTCCATCTGAGCCCCATCCACTAATAAACCTCCATCTGAGCCCCATCCACTAATAAACCTCCATCTGAGCCCCACCCACTGATAAACCTCCATCTGAGCCCCACACACTAATAAACCTCCATCTGAGCCCCATCCACTAATAAACCTCCATCTGAGCTCCACACACTAATAAACCTCCATCTGAGCCCCACCCACTAATCCTCCATCTGAGCCCCACCCACTAATCCTCCATCTGAGCCCCACCCACTAATAAACCTCCATCTGAGCCCCATCCACTAATAAACCTCCATCTGAGCTCCACACACTAATAAACCTCCATCTGAGCCCCACCCACTAATCCTCCATCTGAGCCCCACCCACTGATAAACCTCCATCTGAGCTCCACACACTAATAAACCTCCATCTGAGCCCAACCCACTGATAAACCTCCATCTGAGCCCCACACACTAATAAACCTCCATCTGAGCCCCACACACTAATAAACCTCCATCTGAGCCCCACCCACTGATAAACCTCCACCTGAGCCCCACCCACTGATAAACCTCCATCTGAGCCCAACCCACTGATAAACCTCCATCTGAGCCCCACACACTAATAAACCTCCATCTGAGCCCCACACACTAATAAACCTCCATCTGAGCCCCACACACTAATAAACCTCCATCTGAGCTCCACCCACTGATAAACCTCCATCTGAGCCCCACCCACTGATAAACCTCCATCTGAGCTCCACCCACTGATAAACCTCCATCTGAGCTCCACCCACTGATAAACCTCCATCTGAGCTCCACCCACTGATAAACCTCCATCTGAGCCCCACACACTAATAAATCTCCATCTGAGCCCCACCCACTGATAAACCTCCATCTGAGCCCCACCCACTGATAAACCTCCATCTGAGCCCCACACACTAATAAACCTCCATCTGAGCTCCACCCACTAATAGACCCCTGGTCATCCACAAGCCCCGCCCTCCACCAAGCCCCACCCACGTATACGCCCCGCCCTCCACCAAGCCCCGCCCCCTCATGCGCCCCCTGCAGGCTTACTTGCGGCCGCTGAAGCTGCTGTTATGATTGTTTGTGAGGGATGAAGGGCAGATCTTTGGTAAAGCAGAGAGAGAGGAAGCACCAGATGACCTTCAGAAGACAAGAAGAGCATGAGTTACAGGAAATGAGGCCACCGCTCGGGAAGAGATCGAGGAGAAAGCAAACGAGCCAGAGTGTCAAAGCCTCTGCTGATGGAGCCGCACTCACTTGAGCGCGGCGGCTCCGCGAGGCCAGGACCCGTCCTCATTCTTCTGTTCGATGACGAGCACCTGCGGAGAGAGGGATGGAGGGAGGCTCAGGAGGAGAAGGCACGAGCGCCTGGAGGAAGGCCTGGGCCCAGCTCACCTGTCCCTGATACAGGCCGGCGTCCTGGATGGTGCTGTCCGGCTTGTTGAGCGGCTCGAACGTGTTGCTCATGTACTTGTTCCACAGCCGCGTCTCCTTCTCATCCGGGATACTGAAGAGCTTCCGCATCTCCCGCTCGATGGTGTCTGTGGAGACACAGGAGACCTCAACCAACATAATCAAGCCTTCTGATCGCTCACTACGGACATCACACTGCAACCAAACATTATTACCAGTCCAAACATCTACAAATCCTTAAAGCAAGATGCGTTTACTAGATCAGTCACATGACATGTTTGTCTGGTTTCCCAAAGATCAAATCTAAATGAAGAGAGTTTCTGCTTAAATTTAAATAAATATTTAATGTATATTTTGAGGATATATTTTGGTACTAAATGCTGTTTGTGCAGTAATTATGGTCCATTAATGACCACTTAAAATATGTATTATTACTTATATTACAACTAGTGTCGTATTTAAGGTTACAATAGGGGATTCTGTGTGTGTGTGTGTGTGTGTGTCTGAAGCTCAGACCGGTGTAGTTAAGCACCTATAGTGTGTGTGAGTGTGTGAGTGTGTGTGTGTGTGTGTGTGTGTGTAGTACCTATAGTGTCTGCTTTGCTGAAGCGTTTGGTGACGATGGCGTCCATGTTTCCATCTTCACACAGCTTGAGCTCGGTCAGGTAGACTTCCACCTTACAGTGTTTGACGAACATGCCCTGCTCCACCACCTGACCAACACACACACACACACACACACACACACACACACACACACACACACACACACACACACAGCTCCGTCACATCAGAGGTTCTGATATTGTCCTGTACATCACAGTAAAGCTAGAGGACTAAAGCTGAATACATGCACTTCCTCAAGGTTTCTGTCCGCTTCTCTCACTCTCTCTCTCTCACACACACACACACACACACACACACAAATCTCCGTCACATCAGAGGTTCTGATATTTTCCTGTACATCACAGTAAAGCTAGAGGACAAAAGCTGAATACATGCACTTCCTCAAGGTTTCTGTCCGCTTCTCACACACACACACACACACACACACACACACACACACACACACACACACACACACACACACACACAGGCTTATTTTAGCAGCAGCTCAGGCCCAACAGCTGAAGGATTCCTGGCTATTTATTCCGCGCGGCCCATGGCGGCAGCAGGAAAGCCCTGAGCTACAGCTACAGCCTCTATCAGGACGCCCTTCTTGTCCTTCTCCCAGAATGCTCTCCTCTCGCCCTCAGCCTGAGCCACGGACGCCCGGACCCGAGCCGAATCTGACCCACAGCCCAGAGGGAGAGAGAGAAAGAGAGAGAGAGAGAGAGTCCAAACCTGCTGCATGCTGGAGTCCATGTGTCCGGCCGTCCGTCCGGCGGTCATGTGCTGCTCTGCTCATACACAGAAATAGCCCAGAGCCACCCGACACCCTCACACACACACACCCTCTCACACACACACACACACCCTCATATATATATACATAGAGAGAGAGAGAGAGAGAGAGAGAGAGAGAGAGAGAGGCCAAAGCTGATCTGAGTCAGAGCTGAAGAGTCAAACCGATTCTTCTTCTGTCTTCACTAGAGCTGAACACTGACATACACGTCACCATACGATCCCCACCGTGTGTGTGTGTGTGTGTGTGTGTGTGTTCACCTTGCGGGCGATGGGCTCCTGTCCCTCGCTCAGGCCGTACCAGCTCTCCAGGCGAGTCCAGCCTTCGGCCGGCAGCAGGATGTAGTCCAGCTCATCAATCAGGTGCTCCCTGATGCCCAGCGCGTCCCCATCTGCAGCGGGACAGAGTGTGTGTGTGTGAGTGTGAGTGAGCGAGACAGTGTGTGTGTGTGTGTGTGTGTGTGTGTGAAAGAGTGAGTGAGCCAGACAGAGTGTGTGTGTGAGAGAGTGTGTGAGTGGGACAGAGCACCAGCGCTTCAGTGGCTCGTTTCGGACCTGGGGTCGTCCCTTATATTGAGCCTGATTAATCTGTCCCATTTATTGAAATTAGTTAATAATATAAGAGCAAATAATCGAACTACAACAGCACACACACACACAGAACAACACACACACACACACACAGGGCAGCCTTGATGACTGGAGTCCACCTGTGGTAATTCAGCGGATTTGACATGATTTGGAAAGGCACACACCTGTCTATATAAGGTCTCGTGGTATGTATGGGAGAGTGGGCAGACAGAAGCCACTCCACAGGAAAGGCACATGACTTCCCACCTAGAGTTTCCCCAAAGGCTTCAGGGGGACTCTCAGAACATGAGAAACACAGATTGAGCTCTTCGGCCTGAATGGAGGAACCCAGGCACTAGGGTTGGGCGATGTCACTTAAATCGGCAGCTGATGATGTGTACGGTAAAACATTGGGGGGGTTGAATAATAATAATTTCGGTTCGTTTTCTTTTTTCGAACTAGAACTTAGATCGGTTGAAAAAAATCAAGACCGACCCTACCCAAGCCAATGCACCCGAGAGACCGGCCCTGCCCGACACATTAACTGTAATTATGAGCCCGAGCCCCATTTAAACCCGACCATTGTTGAATACGTGGGCGTTCGGTCGAGAGCGAGCCTGTAATTAGCGGAGCGGAGCCGGTGTGATCAGCTCAATAATCCGCAGGCGCGCACTCATGAACCCAGCGGTAAAATGATGTTCGTTCAAATCCAGCTCAGACGTGACATAAATCTGTAGCTTACTATACTTGTTGTAGCCATTACACAATGGTTTTTTTCTTCATATTTATGTTTAAATATTATAATATTATTAGATTTCATCTGATTATGATAGGCTAAGTGCAAAGATGCAAGTGGGTCAGAAATGATTTTGGTGGTTATATTTAGTTTAATATTAAGTTTTGTTAATAAAGGGGAAAATGCACACAAATGTTCCAATAAACCACGTTGAAACTAGGCTCCTAATCTCCTATTGTTTATTTTTTATATTTTTTTCAGTTAAAGCAGGTTATAAACCGAACTTTAAAGTGATATTTCAGAGCTTCCTAAAATACTTTAGCAGTTATTAGCTGCAAATTTCCTCGGAGCGAAGCCGGAGCGGTGTTTCTGATATCAGTGAGTGAGGCGAGGAGAGGGAGATGGAGAACCCGGAGCGGAGCTGGAGCGGAGGGATTCTTGAATGCTTAGATAGAGCGTGGAGGGGAAATTGCCGCCGCTCCACTCCGCTCACATAGGCTACTCTGGTGTGTTGACTCGCAAGACTCACAGCGGGTTTATGTTATGGGGTGGCAGCATCATGTTATGGGGTGGCAGCATTATGTTATGGGGTGGCAGCATTATGTAGTGGGGTGGAAGCATCATTTTATGGGGTGGCAGCATTATGTAGTGGGGTGGAAGCATCATTTTATGGGGTGGCAGCATCATGTTATGGGGTGGCAGCATTATGTAGTGGGGTGGAAGCATCATTTTATGAGGTGGCAGCATTATGTTGTGGGGTAGCAACATCATGTTATGGGGTGGCAGCATCATGTTATGGGGTGGCAGCATCATGTTATGGGGTGGCAGCATTATGTAGTGGGGTGGCAGCATCATGTTATGGGGTGGAAGCATCATTTTATGGGGTGGAAGCATCATTTTATGGGGTGGCAGCATCATGTTATGGGGTGGCAGCATCATGTTATGGTTTGGCAGCATTATGTAGTGGGGTGGCAGCATCATGTTATGGGGTGGCAGCATTATGAAGTGGGGTGGCAGCATCATGTAGTGGGGTGGCAGCATCATGTTATGGGGTGGCAGCATTATGTAGTGGGGTGGCAGCATCATGTAGTGGGGTGGCAGCATCATGTTATGGGGTGGCAGCATTATGTAGTGGAGTGGCAGCATCATGTTATGGTTTGGCAGCATTATGTAGTGGGGTGGCAGCATCATGTTATGGGGTGGCAGCATTATGTAGTGGGGTGGCAGCATCATGTAGTGGGGTGGCAGCATCATGTTATGGGGTGGCAGCATTATGTAGTGGGGTGGCAGCATCATGTTATGGGGTGGCAGCATTATGTAGTGGGGTGGCAGCATCATGTTATGGGGTGGCAGCATTATGTAGTGGGGTGGCAGCATCATGTAGTGGGGTGGCAGCATCATGTTATGGGGTGGCAGCATTATGTAGTGGGGTGGCAGCATCATGTTATGGGGTGGCAGCATTATTTAGTGGGGTGGCAGCATCATGTTATGGGGTGGCAGCATTATGTTGTGGGAGTGGCAGCATCATGTTATGGGGTGGCAGCATTATGTAGTGGGGTGGCAGCATCATGTTATGGGGTGGCAGCATCATGTTGTGGGAGTGGCAGCATTATGTAGTGGGGGCAGCATCATGTTATGGGGTGGCAGCATTATGTAGTGGGGTGGCAGCATCATGTTATGGGGTGGCAGCATCATGTTTTGGGTTGGTAGCATTATGTAGTGGGGTGGCAGCATTATGTTATGGGGTGGCAGCATCATGTTATGGGGTGGCAGCATTATGTAGTGGGGTGGCAGCATCATGTTTTGGGTTGGCAGCATCATGTTGTGGGGTGGCAGCATTATGTTATGGGGTGGCAGCATCATGTTATGGGGTGGCAGCATCATGTTATGGGGTGGCAGCATTATGTAGTGGGGTGGCAGTATTATGTT